>NC_044332.1:80970476-81157593 GCF_007399415.2 Gopherus evgoodei | reverse complement strand
AAACAAAAACAGAAATCTTTGCTACACATCCTGCTGGCAAGTTGTAAACTCCCACCACATGCCAAGTGCCTCTGGCTAATGGAATAAGGGTTCCTTCTCATCACCTAGTCCAGATGTTAGTGTGACTGTCCATACTGGCAGCTGATTTGACACTGCAGCGTTTCTTCACAATCATGTTGATGTAGGCTTTCATGATCTTTATTATCTCTCCCACCTGGACAAAAAATGAAAGGATGGGTAGGCAGATTGAAAACACAGTAGTTAGGTGTATGAGGCACTTTGCAGAAAGACACAGTCACTGCCCTGAAGTGCTGGCAATAGCTACTTTACATGGAATATCAAAAGTGACAAATTGTGAGGGCAAGGGATGAGGACTAAAGATGGGTTACAGCTCTATGATTATGCAATGACAATTTAGAAATGGGCACATCTTGGTAGGTCTAATGATTTTTTATACATTACATACAAAAATAATGTTTAAAACATTAAAGTTTCCAAAGTCAGGAACTCAAAAGTATAGGAAATGAGGCCAAACAAAGGTTGCACAGGCAGGAACCTTAACCAAAAACAGGAAAAGTAACAATACTTTACCCTTCTCTAACAAACCACAGAATGATTACTTACATTACAGTAACTGTGGTTCTTTGTATCAGAGGGTAGCCGTGTTAGTCTGGATCTGTAAAAGCAGCAAAGAATCCTGTGGCACCTTATAGACTAACAGACGTTTTGGAGCATGAGCTTTCGTGGGTGAATACCCACTTCCTCAGATGCATGTGGTTCTTTGAGATGAGCTGTCTACATGGATTCCACTTGTGTTCTTTCTGGATGGACATGCACCCCGTGAACTCAAAATCAGAGTCTTTTGGACAGCAACATCCATTGGTGTCATGCTTGGGCCCCAGAGGACCTCATGCCCGAGGGATAAGGGCAGAGTGGCCAAATGGTCCCTCAGTTCCTTTGCCAATAAAAAATCCATACAATATAGGATGCCATACTAACAGAGAAGGAGGGCAAGTCATGGAATCCATGAGGACAGAACAACTCGAAGAACCACATTTATTGTAAGTAACCACTCCATAGTCTTCGAGTAACTGTTCAGATGGATTCCACTTTGGAGGACTAGCCAGCAGTTACCTCAGAGTCAGGAAGTTGATTCTAGGAGTCTCATTTAAACAAAGATTGCGAGACAGTTCTACTAAGTGAGCATATGATTGCTAGGTTTGAACTAGGGAATAGTGCTGGGTAATCCCCATGTAGCTGCCCTGCACATTTCTGAAATGGGGATACTTAGAGAAGGTGCCTGTGCCCCAGTGGAAGGGGTTCTAATATGCATGGGTGGCTCTAGTTTAGCTATCTTTCACATGATCTAATATAGTTAGATACCATTCAGAAAATCTCTGGGTGAAAAGAACCCTTGACATAGCAAAGGGTCTGCAGTTTGGCTTCCCCCCTGGTTTGAGTGAAGAAAACTGGAAGGCAAATATACTGATTTAAATATTGGAAACAACCTTAGGCAGGAACTTGAGGTGATGCTTAAACATCATCTTTATGGCGCATCATATAAGATGGCACAGCCACAGGGCCTGAATTTTCCTCTTCTATGTTACTGTAAAAGTCACTCTAGCAGAGGTTTTTCTGCTATGTATCAAGATGTTCTGGACTTCATCTGAACAGCTTCTTTTGATGATTGTTAACCAGCCAGCATCCAAGCTATCAGATGTAACAATGCTGGATCTGGGTGTAAGATCTGACCTCTGTTTTGCAAACCTACCTTGGGCAGAACAAATACTGACATTGTAGACTATGTTGACAGGTTCACCAAATCAGAGTATTAGAATCATCTGGGCCATGTGGGGCCATCCAGCTCATTAATGCTGAATCTTGTCTGTGTTTCCTCCGGACTCTTAATATTAATGGGATTGGTGAGTAGGTGTACATGAGCCCCAATATGCCCACAAAATAAGGAAGATGTCTGTCGGGGAGCCTAGAACCCACTCTGGAGCAGAATGCAGGACATTTCTTATTCTGGTCTGTGGCACTGTGACGAAGTGGGGTTATGTTGTATGTGAGCCTTACTGTCTTGTATGAATACTGTGTGTACCTCAGTTTCCTATGTACTGCACCAATGCCTAGGTGGTGGGAATATGGATGCGAGACATTTGCTGAGGCCTTTGGGGGTAGGTGAGGCTGTCCAGCTGCTTGCAAGTAAGCAATGGATGGTGTCCTTCGTAACCTGAGAACCAGGAGAGGGATGCGACCAGGTGACGCTTTGCCTGGGAAGCAGGATAAAGACCGGGAGGAGGGGCAATGGGTATGTTGGAGGCCAGGCAGCTGGGTCCCAGACAGTCTGTGGTTGCAGACTTGAGGAGGGGGAGGAGTTCAGGGCGTCTGGCCCAGGGTTACCTTAAGATGGACTTTGCTGAAAGTCACTGATTTCTATGCTAACAAGATTTGTTCTATAATGTGTATCTGTCGACTAATAAATCTTCTGTTTTACTCGCTGGCTGAGAGTCTAGGCTGACTGTGGAGTTCGGGTGCGGGGCCCTCTGGCTTCCCTGAGGTCCCATCCAGGTGGACCCGCTGTGTGAAGTGTATGGTGAGAATAAGGGTGCTGGATGTGCCGAGGTCAGACCCAGGAAAGCCTTAGCTGAGGAGGCTTTTTGTCCTGGAAAGTGTGCCCTGAGAGGAGTCACGCTACCCCCTGGCTGGCTTCATAAGAGTAGTCCCAGAGCATTGGGCCTATGACTCTGTGAGAGGCACATAAGCCTATTTTTGGGCATCCCAGCTCTGAAAGATATTCTACAGAATTGATTCTTTGACTGTGTGTGGTTGTCTGTAAATTTTGTCTGAGAAGCTGATCTGATCTGCTAGGACAGTTTGCAAACCTGGAAGATGGAGCACTGCTGGTGTGATTTGATGACTAATGCACAAATCTCAGAGACGAATGGCTTCTTGGCATAGAGGCGATCACCCTGCTCCTCCCTGCCTACTGACATAATACACAGCCATTGTGATGTCTATCATCACTTGGATCCCTATAATATGGGTAGAAATGCTGTGTTTGCTAAACCTATGTCTCTGAGCTCCAGGACATTTATATGGAGAGGAGCTTCCTGGGAGAACCAGAGAGGCCTTGATAAGTCTAGATGAGTTCCTCATACAAGCATGGAAGCATCCATCAGCATTTAGGTAGAAGAAAACAGAACTGCATTGCACAATGGAAGAGGGTCTTTCCAGTAATCTACTATGGAGAGGACTATTTGCAGGACTCTCACCTTCATGTCCATGTGGTGCCATCCTCACATGGAGTTTAGGTGAAGTCTGGCATGCTGTGTGACCTAAGTGCAGAAGGCCATGTGACCAGACATCTGAGGCATTCTCTTACAGACATCTCTGGATGAGCTGGTACATGACTGATGAGATGTACCATGGTCTGAAATCTATAAACTCTTGGTGACTTTTAATCACACACAGCTCCTATGAACTGTATCCTTTGTGTCAGCGACACTGTGGATTTTTCTTTGTCAATTTTGGGTCCTAGATTCTCTCTCAGTAGTTCAAACATTTTCTGAGGATTGTAATAGTGAGAGCCCTGTCTGGTGGAGCTTTGGAGGTCTGCTTACTTCCTCCTTGGGGATGGTGTATAAATGTTCAGAGTGCAGAGGACAGCTCCAGAGTCCTCTAATGAATGAAGTGCTTCATCAATCAACACATTAAACAGCTCACAATCTTAGAATGGGAGAGCCTCATTGGTAGCTTGGACCTCTCTGGGTATTCCAGAAGACTGGAGACATGAAGTCCTATGCATCGCACAGAAGATGGGAACTTCCCAATCAACTTGCCTCCATAATAGAGATGCCTAGAGCAGACTGCAAAGATGTTCAAGCCTCTAACTACTCTTCAAATACTAGGGATACTTCTCTTTTAGCCTCTCTATGAATTGTGACACGCAGTCTTATTCTGACAGCCGTGACTGATAATCTGAAACATACATCTGGAGCTGAGAAGGAGTGTTGACCTTCCTGTTGAATAAATCAAGTTTCTTAGGGTCTTTCTCCCTTGGTGTCATCTGGGGCCCCTTGTTGCTTGGATTTTTTGGGTACTACTGTGTACTAACCGCTAGTACTAACCTCTAGTGATTAAGGACTGGACGGGTGTCAAAATACTCAAATCCCCTAGCAGGAACTCAGTTATATTTGTTGGCTTTCTTGGAAGTGTTTGCCATTGATGATGAGGTCTGTCACTGGTCCTTAGCTAGTTCCACCAACTCTTCATTAGTAGACATGGTAAGCCTACCAGGCATAGAAGGGTGCAGAATGTCCCGTAATTTGTGTCCATTTATTGCACAACTTTCACCAGTCTCTGAAGTGTCTACCACATGCCCTAGGTCTCGGAATCGTCTGACTGGCTAAGAGAAGCAGGAACGACTGCCTCATCAAGTGAGGATGAAATTGCTGTTGGGAACAACTGATTTGTCTCCTGTTGCTATTTTTTTACAATGTGATGTTCTTCTTGATGCAAATGTAGGATTGTGCCAACTGACTCTCTTGAGTAGATCTACGGTGTTTTGAAAGGAGGAAGATATAACTCTGGGTGTAGCGGGCAACAGAATAAGGTTTCCTAGATGACTGCATATCCCAGGAAGCCCAAAATGGCCAGGACTGGCTGCTGTAATGGTATAGGGCTGGAGGACGTGCGAATGGAATCAAAGAAGAACATTCCCCTCAAGGATGATCTGTGCTTTTAAAAGGAGGGCCTGGAATTCCTATCACACTAATACAGCTCGTAAGAGGAAGGAGGAAGTTTATAGGCAGGGGAAATCCTCCTGCTATGCTATGCTGTGAAGGGGAGGAAGACAATTAATATTGTTCCACAAATGGTGAAACTGCCCTGTCAGGTGTCCCATGGCCCTCCTAAACTCAGTCACAGTTTCAGTAGACCTCATCACTATCATGGTGGTATTAGTAAGAGGCACAAAGGAAGAAGGAGCTCTAGTGGCAGATAAGCATAGCAGGGATGATTCTGGTTGTGTGGTCACTGTAAGATCACTCGGTACCAAGAATATGTGTGGTACCAAGAAAGTCAGTGCTGGAACATCTGCAACATGGAGGTTGATGTTGGCGTTATGAGCACTGAGTTTTCTAGCATCAAGTGTACTGACGCTGGTACCAATGAGCCTGTACTGGGGAAGTGCAAACCACAATTTCAGTAGTGTGTGTACTCAGTGAGCAGCTGGTGCAGAGGCATCATAGGGCCCTCAACTGTTTTTCGGTTGAGAGGCATGAACTGATCATGTGACATTCTGTGTCTTTTGTCTCATCTTACTAGGCACCAGGGAGGGTGCTGTATTCATCCTGGGAGCGATGTGCCTTGCAACTCCTTTCTGGTGAGTTCTTGATTCCCCTGCGCTACTCTGTAGCTGAGAGGCTTGCTCTCTTTGATGAATAAGCCTGGGAGCTTTACATAAAATTATGGCTCACCAGAGCACTAATCAAGAGTGACTGAGCAGGCTTGACAGGATTTTTGGCCTCAGGCTCTGAAGAGGCCCTCAACGGAGCACTCAAAAATAGAGAGATGCGCTTCCCTGGATTGCTGTGTTCTTTTGAAAAAGGAGCAGAAGATTGAACACTGCCAGGGATCTTTCCCTTGCCAAGGCAAAACCTAATGTGTCTATCAATGATAGATACAGCAGCTTCACAAGAGGGACAAGTTTTAAATTCCAGGGATTTAGCCTCAGCCATAGCAAAATAAGCACTGTTACCAGAGGTTACCCCCCACCAATGTAAAAATCAGATTTTTTTTTGCGAAGAGGCAATAAATTACAACAACTATTACCTACACAAACTCAAACTAAAACACATTAGCCTACTAGCTAATTGTACAGTGTGCAAAGTAAATGGACCTGGTAAGGGTTCTATCTCACTGTCACAATCAGTAAGAAGGAGCCAATGAATGGTTCGGCCTGCTCTGCCCTTTATGCTCTCAGGTGGGAGAGGAAGGGGAGCACAAGAAGATGTATGGCAAAGATGCAGTCCCAATTTTTAAATCTGCAGGTCTGGATAGCTTGCATTGCAGAGTTTTTAAAAAGCTGGCTTAGGCACTCGCTGGACTATTAATGGTGATTTAAAATAAGCTTTGGAACATAGAAAGTCCCAGAGGACCTGCAGAAAGCTAACATTGTGCCAATATTTAGAAAGCGTAAATGAGATGACCTGGGTAATTATAAGCCTGTCAGTCTAATATCAGTTCCAGACAAGATAATTAATTGGCTGATATGAGACGCGAGACCCTGTTAAAGTAACTTCATTTTTTTTTAATGAGATTACAAGTTTGTCTGATAAAGGTAATAGTGTTAATGTAATGGCCATCTGTAAAGCATCTGATTTGGTACACATGATATTTTGAGTATAAAATTAGAAAGATAATAAAATTAACACAGCACATATTAAATGGATTAAAAGCTGGCTAACTGATAGGTCTCAAAATGAAATTGTAAATGGGGAATCATCAATAAATGGATGTGTTTCTAGTGGGGTTCCACAAGAATCAGTTGCTGGCCTTATGCTATATAACACTTAGATCAATGACCTGAAAGAATATATAAAATCATCACTGATAAGTTTGCAGATGACACAAAAACTGGGGGAGTGGTCAATATTGAAGAGAACAGGTCACTGATACAGTGTGATCTGGCTCGCTCGGAAAGCTGGCTACATGTATACATCTAGGAACAAAGACTGTCGGCCATACTTACAGGATGCGAGGGCTCTTTCCTGGGAAAGAGGGACTCTGAAAAAGGGGTGTGTGTGTGTGCGTGCATGTGCATTATCTGCTGAACAGGAACTATCAGTGTGATGCTGTGGCCAAAAGGGCTAATGTGAATCTTACAGGCATAAACGGGAATCTCTAGTAGGGGGCAGAAAGGTTATTCTTCCTCTGTATCTGGCACTGGTGTGACTGCTGCTGGAATACAGTGTCCAGTTCTGGTGTCTACAAGTCAAGAAGTATGTTGTTAAATTGGAGAGCGTTCAGGGAAGACCATAAAAATAATTAAAGAATTAGAAAATCTGCTTTATAGTGATTGATTTAAGTTGCTCAAGCTATTTAGTTTAACAAAGGGATGGTTAAGAGGTGACTTGATTACTGTCTTTAAGCACCTACATGGGGAACACATTGGATAATGGGATTTTCTGTCTAGCAGAGAAAGAGGTACCATCATTCAATGGCTGGAAGGTGAAGCTAGACAAATTCAGACAGGAATAAGGCATAAACCAGGAGTTCTCAAACGGGGGGTCGGGACTCCTCAGGGGGTTGTGAGGTTATTACATGGAGGGGGTCATGAGCTGTCAGCCTCCACCCCAAACCCTGTTTTGCTTCCAACATTTATAATGGTATTAAATACATAAAAAGTTGTTTTTAATGTATAAGGGGGTCACAGTTGGAGGCTTGCTATATGAAAGGAGTCACCAGTACAAAAGTTTGAGAACCACTGGCATAAACTTTTAACAGTGAAGATAACCAACCACTGGAACAATTTACCAAGGGTTGTGGTGGATTCGCCATCACTGGGAATTTTAAAGTCAAAACTGGATGTTCTTCCAAAAGATCTGCTCTACTAATTTTTGTGTGGAAGTTCTATGCCCTGTGTTATACAGGAGGTCAGACTAGATGATCATACTGGTCCCTTCTGGTTTGAAATCTATGAATCAGTAGACAATGCTGGCCAAAATTGTGGTCTTTGAGTGCATGTGCACCCAGAAGGAATAGCATTGAATCCATATGGCTCATGGCCTGAAGAATCTGAGATTTATACTCATCACAACTCCAATTTATACAGGCTCACAAATCTCACTGTGGTTTGTACCAGCATCATTATTACTCAGATTCCTTGCAGGTGGCCAGTATTATATCCCATTCAAAATAAAAGTTAAAGGAGGAATACACTACTTTGATTTGCCTGAAAGATTCTGGAAAGCAGAAATCCAAAGATTTTAAAAACATTAAACTTCTCTTCAGTTTTCCCAAAATGTATCTGTCTTCACGCTCCACCTTGTGCTACAAACGGCTCACAGAAATCTGACACACTGATTTCCCTGAGGCACCACTCAGAGCAGGGAGTCAAGGGAGCAGAATAAAGGTCACATGATTCTGTTGGAAGGGAAGTGTCACCTTACTGCTGCATTTCTACAGTTCATGTTCTATTGGTTACTACTGCACTAATAGTCTTGTACAGGTGATGTATGGTCACCATAACTCTGCATTATTTTCCCATGCGAGTTGTTTTAATTGGCTTTTCACATTCTGGAAGGGCATGAGGAGCACGGGGGACCAAGGAACACCCCAAACCATAAAGTCCACATTAACAAAGTGTTTTGCATGTTAAATGAGGTTCAGCATGGTTTTTTTTTTCCTTCAGGAAATGTTAGGCAGTGACATGGTTGAAAGGAAATCAAGCCCTTCTCCTCTCCTGCCCAGTTTCTAAAGGAAGAGTTTTTTAATAAGGCAGCTCTCACTTGCAAATTTCAAATCTTTCCTTGGCTCTAGTAAATCACAGTAATAATGGAACTCGGATAGTTACACTGTATGCACAGCAGGAACATCCTGTTACACATACCTGAGAGGTTTCAAAGAACATCTCTCGCTCATCCACTGTAATTTTGAAGGTATTGGGTTGCGGAGCTCCAAAGAAAACAATGTGCTCATACTGGAAAGTTTCCAGCGATTTAGGATCTCCTCGTTTGTATACAGACACATTCTCTGTACTGACTCCAAGCCAGAGATCATTCGGAAAGCCACCCTCCTTACACTGTAGAGAACAAAAAAACTCAGATTAACAGCAGTGCTCCAAATGAGAAAGAAAACCTGGGGACACTCCTATATTGCAGGTCTGAGGGCATCTCTACACTTTGAGCTGTGGGTGGAATTCCCAGTTTCTGGAGACATTCTCACACTAGCTCTGATTGAGTTGGCAAGCTAAAAACAGAAGTGTAGGCCTGGCAGAGGGAGGGGATAGCCACCTCATGTACGTACCCATCCAGGATGGTAGGCTGGTATGTCTCCTTGAGCTGGGAATTGCACCCCCAGCTCAAAGTGTAGACATATCCTGAGTCAAACAGTTGAGCAGAGGGGTTTGTAATGAACAGTGCAGAATACGTCTGAGCAGTCTCTCTGTACTCACTCATCTTTCCTTCTAATTCTATAACCCTCCGAGGTAGATATCTTACTTGTTTAAGAAAGAGTTAAAATGCATTTTTTTAAAAATCAAACATAGTGCAGGGCCTGAGACACCACAGTACTCCTCCTCCATAGGAGAAATGGGACTTCTGCAGGACAGTCCTACAGCACCTCCTTTTGGTAAGGTTTAGGACTGAACCATGAGGTCCCCCACATCCAGTGCTCTCACTTATCTCATTAAGTGCCTTCTGCTGTGAGAAACGGAATAATTTATTTTCACAGTTAGAAATCTTTAACAGCAGCAATTCCTGCTTGGAAAAGCTTGGAGTGGGCCAGCTGCAAGAGCCTCACAGCCAAAGCTCCTACCCCAATGTTCAGGGCTTCACATGTATGTGACACTGCACCGAAATGCTGGTCAAGATTCCCCGGTTTCTGTGGCACTGCTGTCCTAAAGTCTGTGGCAAAACGAAAATTCCAGAGCAGCTTAAAACAAAATGTATAAATATTCATAAGCAGTTATTTCACTGAGGTAAACATTATGCTGAGTAATGTAATGCAGTATTGCCTATATTATTTATTTAAAGGCCTTCTTTCGAGTGTCTCCCACTAGAAAGGACTGGGACTTTTTTCACAACAGGTGATGGAAAATCATCTCCCTCCCTTTCTCACACCACCATCTTCCCAGAACAGGGAAGGTCCCAAGTTTTCGCTCTCTCTTTCAAAGTGGGAGTTCCATGTCTCCCTTCCCACCCAGCAGAACATGCATCTAGACTAACTGGAGTATTTACTCTCCACTTTGCCTGACTAGGTATGTGGTGTTGTAGGCATCCATGCTCTGATGGCGGAATCATACCCAGTGCAGTCAGGCAGAATGGAGCATGTTAACAAGAGTTTCTCTATGCTGTCCAGTGTAAAACACAACCTTTTCCATCCCCAAGAATAATGCCTGATTGGACAGTAGTTGGTATCTGAATTTATACACCTCTCACCTCAACATCAAAGAGTGTTGAGCCATAGCCTGGCCATTCCTTTACAATGGACATGTATTTCACCATGGCCTGGTGTTGAGACAGTCCCTGCAACTTGTTCCATTTCTGCATTATGCTGGCCCGAGCAGCTGAGAGCTCCTCCTTTACCCACATTTCCATCATCTGCTCTTCTTCCACCTTTTGCTTTTTTACTGAGCCTGTCTTGAAGCCACGTTTCAACGTTCCTTCCAGAAAGCTGGTCCGTCTCCTCTCCAGAGCATGACTAGTCATGCCGCTACTCTTTGTTGATTGCAGGATTTTGGATTTTAGCCTGTTCACTGGGTAAATGCCATCAAGGGTCCAGGTGATTTTGGAATAGTCTCCATGAAGGTATTGCAACCTTAGGGCTGACAGGTGCTGCAGTGTCTCCTCTGGGGCAGGAAAGTGCCCATCAATAAGACTTTCATGAGCCTGTAAATGTTAAACAAAAACAAAACCTCCATAATTTATACCTTATCTGTCTATTTATGGTGCTTGACCTTGTGATAGCTGCCCCAGCACCAAGCCAATCCCAGAACAGAAGTGCATAGAGTCAGGATATCTGACTAGCAGTTACTGTAAGGAGGACAAATGAAATCAGAACGAATTAAAAGAAACGAAATTAGAAAACATTATGCCTCTTTTGCTCTTTCAGCCCTCTCCTGTTTATTTTGTTGGGAAATCCTGTTAAATGAAAGAGAAACAGGGAAGCTCAGAACCGTGACTACCAGCTACTTGTAGTTGGCATTGCAAATAACTGGGTCACAGAATGAAGCAATAGAAGAGCAAGAGGTTTCTTAAAAGCAAGTTCTGGTGAATTCAGAAATACAGTGACTAACACAGAAATATTAAAATCTGCCAGTGGGAAGAAGAATGGGAAGTCTTCAAACACACCATAAAGAATATCCCAAAAAACTGCTGTGAGGCAGGTGGGAATGCTACATACACAATACAACCAACACTAACACACAGAAAGCGAAGACATGAATGTGAAGCCACCCAACAAAACATAGCCTCTGCTCCTCTACCATAGGCACACATCTGTTACCACCACCATTCCAAGCACTGCAAACATAACTACCGGACCTCACAAACTTCCCTTCTACACACATCAAAGCCACCTACTCCAAATATCGTGCATGCATGCATGCATCAAACTACATAAAAATTACTTGGTGTTAACATTTTATGGTAATGGACAAGACATTTTTAGAGAAAAACAAAAAGAGGAGGTTACCTATTCGTAGCTGAATGTCCTTTAAGATGTGTGGTCCCTATTTGTATTCTCAATGTATTTGTGTGTATGCGCATCATGAATGAGAGCTGGAAGATTTCAGTAGCGGTGTCCGTTGACTGGTGTGTGCGTTGTGTGTTGTCTTGTGCTCCAAGTAAGGTTATAAGAGGCTGTGTGAAGCGCTGCCCTCTTACCGCTGGTCCACAGCAGGGGGACAGTGGGCAGATATTGGAATACAAATAGGGACCACGCATTTCGAAGAACCTCCAGTTACAGGTAAGGAACCGCCTCTTCTTCTTTGAGCGATGGTACCTATATGGGTGAATATCAAGCTGTGGGTGAATATCAAGCAGTGATCACATTGGAGGTAGGTGCGAGGATGCAAGAGGTATCACCATCTGCAGGATGGCACAGTCCAGAGCGGCATTTTCTGTCACTGTCTGGGCAATAGCATAATGGATGGCAAAAGTATACGGGGGGGTCAGCCATCATGGCCTCCAATTCACTGACCTGCCTAGCAGAAGCAATGGCCATGAGAAAGATGACCTTTATGGATAGGTTGGAGAGGGAGCATGTGGCCAGGGGCTTGAAGGTGGTGGTGGGGGTTTCATGAGGGCGGAGAGTACAAGATTGAGGTCCCATGGGGGTGTAGGGTTAAGGATAGGTGGGAAGATGTTCTTCAGCCCCTTCAGAAAGTGGGTGGTGTTAGAGTGGGTAAACACCGAGTAGCCATCCACTGGTGAGAGGAAAGCAGTAAGCTACACCAAATGGACCTGGACTGAGGTGAGGGTGAGGTCTTAAATTCTAGGAGGTAGTCCAGGACGATGGGGACATTGTGCCCAGGTGGTGAAGCATTTCCATTTTGCTGCATAGCACACTCATGTGGAAGCTTGTCTGCTGTGCGTAAGCATGTGCCGCACAGTGCTGAACAGGCGTTGTCTATGTGCGAGCTCCTTCCAAAAACCAAGGCATGAGGCGAAGCAGACCTGGGCTGAGATGACAGACTCTGCCCCAGTTCTTGATGGGGGAGGAATAGCTCAGTGGTTTGAGCATTGGCCTGCTAAACCCAAGGTTGTGAATTCAATCCTCAAGGGGGCCACTTGGGGCAAAATCAGTACTTGGTCCTGCAAGTGAAGGCAGAGGCTGGACTCAATGACCTTTCAGGGTCCCTTCCAGCTCTATGAGACAGATATATCTCCATATATATTAAAAATTCCAGCAGCACAGGGAGGCGGCTTGTTGGGCAGGTGGAGAGTCTAAATAGGTCTGGACACCAAAACTGACATGGCCAGAACAAGGCTATTTGTAGGACTGTGGCCCAGTCATAGTGGATCATGCACAGGACATGGGAAAGGTGTAATGGGGACCATTCTGCCATGGAAGGGGGATAGCACTGCCCTGGGAATCATGACCCCCTCCCCCACAGGAGCAGTAGATCAGAAACTTGCAGTTTTGAGAAGTGGTGAAAAAGGTCCCAGTGAGGGGTACGGCAGATGGGATGGAGCGTAGGGTCATGTAGCTTCCATTTGTGTTTAAGGTACCAGGTCCAGCTTAGTGCATCTACCAAACTGTTCTGTATACCCAGGAGGTCCACTGCCTAGGAGTGTGACAATATACACCGGTGCCAGAGGAGGATGGACTCCTTGCAGAAAGACCAAGATGTGGTGCCCCCTTGCCTGTTTACGTAGGCCACTGCAGTTCTATTGTTGCATAGGATTTGAGCATGGCAGCTAGGGGGCTGCCTGCAGCTCCAGGACATTGATGTACACATAGGCCTCATGCTGAGTACAACCCCCTTGGGCAGTACGTCTGTCCAGGTGGACAACCCCAGCCAGCTAAGGAGGAATCTGTGGTGAGGATGATGGTTGGGACGGGGGACATGAAGGGGGGTGCTTATCAGTAATTTGGAAGGATCGGTCCACCGCCCGAGGGAGACCCAGACCGGTCGTGAGACAATCAATTTGGCATTTAGGTGGTCAACGTGGGGTCTGCAGACCGATAGGAGCCACAGTTGTACATAGCATGTGTAGGTGAGCATGTGGCATCACATGGGTGCAAGCTGCCATGTGACTGAGAAGGCCGAGTGTAATGGGGGTGCATGGGTTGCAGAGAAAGGCCCGAGCTGCCACAGAATCAAGGTAGGCACCAATGAAATGGACTGTCTGTGTCAGGACGAGCCCCTGGAAATTTCCAATACATGCATCTGAAGAAGTGGGTATTCACCCATGAAAGCTCATGCTCCAATACGGCTGTTAGTCTATAAGGTGTCACAGGACTCTTTGCTGCTTTTACAGATTTATCCTGATTGATACAGATGCTGAGAGTGGCAAGGAGAGAGTGCAGACAGCCGATGTAGCCTTGGTAAGGGATGGCACAACCAAAAGTCTAGGCACAGGAAAACAGAGTACCTCAGTTGTCTCAGCTGAGCTGTCATGATCACAAAACTTTCATCAAGACCCTTGGAGAGCATCGTGATGATGGAGGGGAGAACTCTGAACTGGCAGTGGTTGTTGCCCACACGAAAGCAAAGAAACTTGCTGTGAGCCAGATGGATATCGATGTGAAAATACATGTCCTTCATGTCAAGAGCTGCAAACCATGCTCCCTGGGGGAGGAAGGTGATGATCAATGTAAGCATCACCATAGGGAATTTGGTGCTCCCAATTCAGGGTTGAGTAGGTGGAGATCAAGTATAAGGAGGAGTCTTCCTGCCTTTTTTGGAATAAGAAAGTACAGGGAGTAGAAGCCCTTGCTGACAGTGAGGTTGGACATTAGTTCGATTGTGTCCTTTAAGAGGGAGGTGTCTGCCTCATGTTGCAGGAGGTTGCGAGGAGAGGGACTCCTGGTAGGCATCGGGGGAGGGGGGGGAAGCCCCACTGAGCAGGGAAGGCAAGGAATTGGATAGAGTAACCATGTCATACACTTTCTAGAACTCAAAGGTCTACGGTGATCTTGCCCCAGTTGTGGGCAAACAGGACAAGATAACCCCCAAGGGTGATTGGGGGAGCCAGGGGTGATGACGAGGGGCTCATAGCTCTCGACACATACATCAGAACTGGGCTCTGAGTGATGCCGTGGTAAGACAGAGAAGAGGGTGATGGCTGATGGTCATGGTGCTATGAATGAGGGTGCTGTCACCTGGGTTCCTGATCCTGGGGATAGGCAGCCTGGTATGATGCATAGGAGCGTGCTCGGAAGGATGGTTGTTGCTGTTTCCAATGGGGTGCTGGGGTGTTGAGTCCAAGAGACTGAAGTGTTGCTCTCGAGTCTTTCAGGGAATGGAGGGACTCATCAGTCTTTGCCAAAAATAGCTTGTCCTCATCAAAGAGGAGGTCCTGCATGGTAGTCTGGACTTCCCTCGGGAAGCCAGAGGGCTGCATCCAGGACTTCCATTGCATGAAGACACCCATGGCAAGGGAGCGGAAGGATGTATCTTCTGCATCTATTGCAGTTTTGAGGCTCACCTTGGCAGTCAGGCAACCTTCCTCTACAAGGCCCTGGAAGAGCTGCTGTTTGTCCTGCAGCAAGTCCTCCAGGAACTCTGCTAGCTTGGCATAGTTATTGACATCATACTTCGCTAACAGAGCCTGGTAATTGGAGATGCAGTGCTGGGGGCCGCAGAGAAGTTTACCATATGGCCCAGGAGGTTGAGGCGTTTCACCACTTTATTGGGGGTGGGGGTAGTAGAGGCACATGAATGCTGCTTTGCCCATTTGGTTGCTGCATGCACCACCAGCAAAGTAGGGGGGGGGGAGGGAAGGTCAGCTCCCTTGGATGGGACAAAGTACTGACATTTTGCCCTCTTGGGTGGGGGTGGGGGTGGGGGACATGAGGCTAGCATGTGCCAAACTGTCCATGCAGGCTGGAGGATAGCATCATTAATGGCCAGTGTGATGTGAGATAGTCCCCTGGGCAGGAGAATGTCCAACAGTTGGTGATGCTGGTCCTGGACCGCCTCCAAGGGTATATCCAAGTCAATAGCACCCTGCTGCAGCGCAGGAGGCAGGCGGGGGTAGCCAGGGGTGCAGTGCAGGGTGCCTGGGGTGGGGGACTTCGGGCTGTGAGGGGGTAGGGGAGTAGCTCAGGGTACAGGGAAGAGATACTCAGGCGCTGTATGCAGTGAGGGGTGTAGCTCAGGGTGCAGTCAGGTGTTAGTTAGGGGCTGTGTATGGGCAGGAGGGTAGCTCAGGGTACAGGGAGGGGGACAGCTAGGGGGTGTGTGTAGTGAGGGAGTAGCTCAGGGTCCACGCAGAGGGTAGCTAGGAAGTGTGTGGAGGGTGCCTGTAGCTGCCACCTTATGTGGGATATTGACTCAGAAACCTGTGAGGATATGAAATGCACTAGAACTTAATCGTGTTCTTAGAATGACGATTCTAAGCTCAGGAGGCAGGTGGGGGTAGCCAGGGTGTAGCATGGGGTGCAGGAAGGGGGGCTCGGGCTGTGTAGAGGTAGAGAGGTAGTTCAGGGTGCAGGGAGGGGGTAGCTAGGGCTGTGTGAGGGCAGCGGGGTAGCTCAGTTTGCAGGCAGCGAGTAGCTAGGGCAGTGAACTGGTGACCCCTTACACAGAGCAAGCCTCTGAGTGCAACTCTCCTTACAAATTAAAAACACTTTTTAATATATTTAACACTTTTATAAATGCTGGATGCAAAGTGGGGTTTGAGGAGTAACTCGTGACCCCTCTGAGGGGGCTTGACCACCAGTTTGAGAATCCCTTAGGGGCTGTGTACGCGCAGCAGGAGTAGTTCAAGGTAAAGGCAGGGGTAGCAAGGGGCTGTGTGCAGGCAGGATGGTACAGGTAGGAGGTCCTGTATCCCCACCCCCTGCCCCAGCCCAGAGCCTGCCCCCAGCACCCAAACACCATCCCAGAGCCTGCAACCCAAACTCCCTTCCAGAGCCCAACCTCTCAACTTTCTGCACCTAAACTCCCTCCCAAAGCCTGCACCCTGCACCCCAATCCACTACCCTAGACCTCCCCCTCCCCAACTCCCTCCCAGAGCCTTAAGCAAGTGGGAGAGGGCAGAGTTTAGGAGGCAGGTTCTGGGTGGCATGAGTGACATTATTGCCCCGCTGGGAGTATTTGAGGGCTGGCACTGGCCCTAAGGTAAACTGAGTTTGAGACTCCTGGTTTATACAAACTGCTGTGCATTTTATTAGTGATAATAATAATTAGTGATAATAAGGTCATGGTACATATGGCCCTTGGAGCATCAGTTGGTGTGATCCCCTACGCTGTGGAGATCATCCTCTGGCTGGCTCCATATCCACAAGTAACAAAATCCAGCCCATGATCTAGTAGTGTATGCCTTGGTCTAGTCACTTTTTTATTATATTTTTATAAAAAATGCGATCACATTTATCCAGCCACATTTAATTTTTGCAATCCCTAGTTGTGCTTTTGGCTTGCAGTTCTGTTCTCTTCATTGAATTTATTTCATTATTTTGCTAGAGAGAGAAGTTTGACTTACAAGACAAGAATCTGACTGAGGACAGGAATTGCTGGCATCATTCTCCTTTCTTTTCTTCCTACCTCTTTTCTCCTCTTTACTTCCTAGTACTTCTACTCTGTTTCGGAAAAGCAGTTCTGTACCTCTATATAGTGCAACCCAGCCAATGCACTAAGTCAGCAGGCTCCCTTCCACCTTCTATCCCAGGGGTAGTCAACCTATGGCATGGGTGCCGAAGGCAGAATGCGAGCTGATTTTCAGTGGCATTCACACAGCCCAGGTCCTGATCACCACTGCAGGGGGCTCTGCATTTTAATTTAATTTTAAATGAAGCTTCTTAAACATTTTAAAAACCTTATTTACTTTACATACAACAATAGTTTAGTTATGTATTATATACTTATAGAAAGAGACCTTCTAAAAACGTTAAAATGTATTACTGGCACGCGGAACCTTAAATTAGAGTGAATAAATGAAAACTCGGCACACCACTTCCAAAAGGTTGCCGACCACTATTCTATCCCTAGCTACACAATCATGAAAGGAAACTTCCTCTTCTCCCAACGTGACCCAGTTGCTTGCCAAAAAGGCATGAACTCTCCTCTCCCGAGCCTTGCCCACACTTGACATGAATGTAAACTCCTCTCTTCTATACTTATAGCTGCCTGCCCATGCATCCTTAGAAATCTCCCCCTTACACATCTTACCTGCTCAAACATGAAGGCAAATTCCACTCCCTCTCTGGGAACATTCTCAATATCCAAGAAGCAATAGAGTTTAAAATACAGCTGCCACTGTCCTTCCTCCTCCTCTTCCTCGGATCCAGCCAGTCTGTAAAGCAGATGAGAGAAGGAAAAAAACTGGTGAGTATCCTGATAATGAATCATCCTCAATCCCACTGTATAATGCAAGGCTATGGCCAGGAGAGAACAAACAACTTCTTGATATGCCAGGAAAGTCCATGAGTGTAATGGACCTTCCTGTAGCTGCCTCCTTATGTAGGATATTGACTCAGAAACCTGTGAGGATATGAAGTGCACTAGAACTTAACCGTGTTCTTAGAATGACGATTCCAGGTAAAGAAGCAAGGTGGAGCCATCCATGTCACAGAATATTCCTAATTTTTAAGGTTTTTATTTCTTTAAGATAATTCTGCGCTAGTGAAAGGTGCTTGTTTGATAGCCCTGGTGACCAAAGTCCTATTTGTATCTGCAAAACAGATACAGAACAGACAATGGTTACGTCAGCTTCCTCCACATCACCCTCTGCCTCTATGCCTTACTCCTGTCCTGGAGGGGCCACCATGAAGCGTAAGTGTCCACTCAAGTCTTTAACCTCTCTTCTGAGATGGATAACAAGGGAACAATTATTAGTTCTGGTTGTGATGTGGACATTCGTCCACCATACACTGGACTGAGAACCCTAAATCGCTAATGACCTATACCAGGTTGAAGCCAAGAACCATTCCATCACATAATAGTTTAAGGGGAAGTGTGCTTGCACATGCTACCTTTGGGTGCAATTACCACAGGCATCTCTTGTGCAAATGGTCAGGTAGGTGTCTAAATAGCTATTTATAACTGCAAATACCCAATTCGCAGGTACCACAGTAATGCTTAGTACTTACGTACAGTATCACTTTTCAGGTTCAGCGAGCTTGATCAATATTATTCACCCACATTACACACAAAAGTTAATCCATCCCAGTAATCCTGTCATCCACTTCTTATAGATAAAAGAAAAAGTTATCATGCAGAAACACCTCCCTCTGGGAGTCTGTGACGTTCTGTACCTCGTGGGAACACCCTAAACCCCCATGTTCATCCTTATAATATGATTGTGTGGTATCTGCTACACCAGGCTAGAGCAGGCCTGTTCCTCTGAGTTCAGCCACACAGCAGCCAAGCTGAGAGGAGAAAAGAGAGAAGGTTTGGGTGCAGACGCTGACCATTGTCCTGTGAGAGCATGTCTGGGCAGCTCAGCAGTGGCCACTGTGCAGCCATGGCCAGGTCCATAAGCGTGTCGAACCAGTGCTTGCAAGACCACACCGGGATGATCATAATGACATGTGCTTTGTCTCTTTTGATATTTGACACGACCCTGCTGATCAGAGGAATCAGCGGGAACACGTACATCAAGTCCCCCGCTCACGACAGGAGACAGACATCAGAGAGGGTGCCCCTGTCGAGGCCCTGGAGAGAGCAGACTGTATGACACTTCCTATTCTGTCTGATGGCAAACAGATCGATTCGGGGAGCCCCTCACTTCTGGAAGACGATCTGGGCAACCTCTGAGTGGAGTGACAACCTGTAGTAAGAGAAAAAGGACCTTCTGAGACAATCAGCCGCGTGTTCTAGATGCCTGGGAGATGCAAAGCCTCCAGATGAATTGCATGCTGGATGCAAAAGTCCCATAGGCGAAGTGCTTCCTGACAGGAGGGACGACGATGAGTGAGCACCCTCCTGCCTGTTGACATAGAACATCATGGCCATGTTGTCCATCAACACCTGCACTACTTCATTGGACAATTGTGGCAGGAAGACCCTGCAGGCTAGGCAGATGGCCCTGAGCTCCTTGAAGTTTATATGGAACGCCATCTCCCCCGGAGACCATGTCCCTTGAGTTTGCAGCGTACTGAGATGTACTCCCCAACTAAGGTTGGAGGCAACTGATAACAGGGAGACACATGGGTCACGGGCTCTGGAACAGCATTCCTTCCAGCACCACCCTTGGGTTGGTCCATCACTGCAGAGAGCTAAGTACCTTCGGAGGGATAGTGATGACCATGGCCAGATGATCCCTGAGCAGGGAACAGACTGTGGCTAATCACAGCTGAAGCAGCCGCAGCCTGAGCCTCGCATGACAGATGACATGGCGCTACTGTTGCTAGTGTTGGCACCGTGGCGCTGGCGGCCTTGGTCTGCAGGAATGGCTCTTGCTGCTGTCTCCTTAGGAGGTACCAATGGTGTCATGGTGGAGGCAGGCAACTCAGAGCCGTTAGCCTCAGCACTTGAGTGGTGCGGGCTGGTGGTGGCCGCTTTGCGGATGGTGTCAGAGGTGCCTGGAGCATCATAGGTGCTGATCCATGGCGCTGTCAGCACCAAGAAGGACAATCTCATCTGTGATTGTTTTTTGCTGGTCTGCTCTCTTTGGGATGAAGAAGGCAGCCATTTTTTCACTGGTCCTTTGGATTTTGGGGCCCTTGATGGTGGGGGAACCAGTGACTTGTGCCAGGA
Source organism: Gopherus evgoodei (assembly GCF_007399415.2). NCBI lineage: Eukaryota > Metazoa > Chordata > Testudines > Testudinidae > Gopherus > Gopherus evgoodei. The sequence goes on along the minus strand of NC_044332.1, from coordinate 81,137,498 downwards.
AGGAGGTTCTTGTTCTGGGTCTGAGGCTGGTCTCAAGGACTTCTCCATTAATATGAGTTTAAGCCTCAGGTCCCTATCCCTTCGTGCCCTAGTCTTCAGTTTGCTGCAATAGGCACTTTCTGGGGAACACGGCATTCACCCAGACAGCGAACACATTGAGTGTCCATCTGACATTGGCATCACTTCTCTGCACATAGTGCATCGCTTACAGCCTGGTGAACCTGGCATTATCACAGACTAGAATTAACTATACTATGGCATAAAATACGATTTTTTTTTTCAAAACAGTGAAGTAAGCTAATAAACAAAACCTAACTACTGGAAAACTACTAAAACTCACTAACTAGGTAGTGTGTCTGAATTAAACTACAGGTTTTCAGTGGGACTGCGGAGCTCCGTCTCAGGCCGGGGATGACTGAAAAGGAACTGAGGAGTCCGGGTCACACGCATGATACTTCAAATGCCAACGGTGCATGAGGCAGGCACCGCGCATATGCGACCTGTATGGGCACTGCTGTAAAATTCTCTGAGTGAAGGCACAGAGACACACCAACACCTGGAGTGGAGCACCCACAGGGACATCTCTCAAAGAAGAAGAATTTGTTCCAGTAACTTTCCAGGTATTGAAATTAGGCTACTTGGTTTATAATTCCCCAAGTTCTTTTCCTTTCCCTTTTTAAAGGTAAGTACTATGTTTGCTCTTCTCCAGTCTTCTGGGACCTCACCCATCCACCACAAATTCTCAAAAATAACTATTAATGATTCCAAGATTGTTTCAGCTAGTTCCTTAATACCCTAGGATGAATTTCATCAGACCATGACGGCTTGAATACCTTCAACTTATTGAAATACTCTTTAACCTGTTCCTTCCCTAATTTGGCTTGCATTTCTTTCCCTCTTGTTGTTAATATTAATTGTGTGGCGTATCTGGTCACCATTAACCTTTCTAATGAAGACTGAAGCAAAAAAAGCACTAAACACCTCAGCTTTTCTTGATGTCATCAGTTATTAACTTTCCTCCCTGCTAAGTAGAGGACCTACATTTTCCTTCATCTTTCTCTTGGTCCTAATGTATTTAAAGAACCTCTTTTCATTGCCTTTTATGTCCCTTGATAGGTGTAATTCATTTTGTGCATAGGCTTTATAATTTTGTCTCTACTACTGCTGCTACTTTTTATACTCCTCCTTAATAATAAATTCATGTTTCCACTTTCTGTAGAATTCCTTTTTATTTTCAGGTCATTAATGAGATCCTGATGGTGCCATATTAGCCTCTTTCCTATTCTGCCTAGATTTCCTTCGCATTGGTTTAGTATTGTCTCCTGGAGAAACTGCCAGCTCTCCTGAACTCCTTATTCCCTTAGATTTTCTTCCCATGGGGCCTTACCTAACAATTTTCTGAGTTTGTTGAAGTCCATTGTCTTTATTCTGCTGCTCTCACTCCTTCCTTTCCTTATAATCATGAAATCTCTCATTTCGTGGTCACTTTCATTCAAATTGCCTTCCATCTTCAGATTCGCTACCAATTCCTCCCTATTGGTCAGAATCACGTCTAAAATGGCTGTCTCCCTGGTTACTTTCTCCACTTTCTGGAACAAAAATTTGCTCCCAATATATTCTAAGAACTTTCTGGACATTTTGTGTTTTGCCATGTGACTTTTCAACAGATGTCTGGATAAAGTCTCCAATTACTCCCAGGTCCTGTGTTTTGGCTATTTCTGTTATTTGTTCTAGAAATGCCTTATCCACCTCCTCTTCCTGATTTAGTGGGTAGAGGTCCAGAGTCGCACTTTAATTGTTCTTCAATATCAAAGGGATAGCACCTTAGATTAACAGAGGGCCTGGTGTGATCTGGAGTAAGCAGGAATAACAGACAGTGACAAACAGAAAAGGAACCAAGACTGACAGAGAGAAGATTGTGTAGGAAGAGGGACAGAGGGAGAAGACTGGGATGGACTGTAAAGGAGAGGCCAGATGAGGGCATAGTAGTTTGGCCATAGGTAGAGCCTGAGATAGCTGGGCCTAGGCAAAGCAGCCCCTGAATGACTAGGGGAAGTGGATGTGAACTGGCCTAGAGCAGGCCTAAGGAGAGTAGCCCAGCAGGGTGTACTGGTGCTGAGACCTTGGCAGATCACATGACTGCCGTGACTAGCAGAGTTAGTGTTTGGACAAGGCAGCTGAGTTGTGCACAAAAGGTGTGAAAATCCTCAGTCACTGCAGAGAATCCAGCAAGCAGCACCTTGGGAGCAAGAACATCTCAGCCAGCAGCCACTGAGAAAGACTTGCAGGAGATAGACCAACATCCTGCAGGCAACGAGAAGCAGCCAAGGATGGAACAGTCATCTCTCCAGGCTTCAGACCATCAGGAGGGTCCCAGTAAAGGCAGGGGAAGCTCTAGCTTTTTTGCCATCCCAAGCATGGCAGTCAGGCAGCCTTCGGCGGCTTGCCTGCAGGGGGCCTGCAGGTCCTGCGGCTTCGCCGTTCCCACCGCCGAATTGCCCACAATCCATGGGACCGGCAGGCGTCCCGCAGGCAAGCCGCCGAAGGCGCCTGACTGCCACCCTCACAGGGACCAGCAGGGTGCCTCCCACGGCTTGCCACCCCAGGCACGCACTTGGAGCGCTGGTGCCTGGAGCTGCCGCTGAATAAAAGGCAAGAATTGGAAAAGGTTCAATGGCTGTACTGGGTCAGACCAAAGGTCCATCTAGTCCAGTATTCTGTCTACCGACAAGGGCCAATGCCAGGTGCCCCAGAGGAAGTGAACCTAACAGGTAATGATCAGTGGCATTACTTGTTTCTGAGTATCAGAGGGGTAGCCGTGTTAGTCTGGATCTGTAAAAGCAGCAAAGAATCCTGTGGCACCTTATAGACTAACAGAGGTTTTGGAGCATGAGCTTTCGTAGCTGAATACCTACTTCGTCAGATGCATGTAGTGGAAATTTCCAGGGGCAGGTATATATATGCAAGCAAGCTAGAGATAATGAGGTTAGTTCAATCAGGGAGGATGAGGCCCTGTTCTAGCAGTTGAGGTGTGAAAACCAAGGGAGGAGAAACTGGTTTTGTAGTTGGAAAGCCATTCACAGTCTTTGTTTAATCCTGAGCTGATGGTGTCAAATTTGCAGATGAACTGAAGCTCAGCAGTTTCTCTTTGAGGTCTGGTCCTGAAGTTTTTTTGCTGCAGGATGGCCACCTTAAGGTCTGCTATAGTGTGGCCAGGGAGGTTGAAGTGTTCTCCTACAGGTTTCTGTATATTGCCATTCCTAATATCTGATTTGTGTCCATTTATCCTTTTCTGTAGAGACTGTCCAGTTTGGCCGATGTACATAGCAGAGGGGCATTGCTGGCATATGATGGCGTATATTACATTGGTGGACGTGCAGGTGAATGAACCGGTGATGGTGTGGCTGATCTGTTTAGGTCCTGTGATGGTGTCACTGGTGTAGATATGTGGGCAGACTTGGCATCATTGTTTCTGAGTCACTGATAACTCAGAAGAACATTATCTTGAATGCTTATGGATCAACATCATAGTAGACAAAGCATAAGAAAGGGGGAATTGGTTGGTGTCTGCTGAAGACCACCAAATCACACTAGGGAACAGGACGACCGACTCCTTACGAACTTATTTATAATGTGTAGTGAAATTGCATGATCGTGAGGTACTTCAATTTGAATGACATATGCCAGAGGCATCATGCATATCCTTGAAATTTCTGAATATCATAGACAGCAATTTCCTAATTCAAAAAGTGTTGCATTCAACATGGGGGATTCTGTACTAGGCCTTGTTGTGACAGATAACGAGGAACTGATCACTGAATGAAAAATAAGTGGTAGCTTAGGTACCACTGATCATGACTTGATCACATTTATAATGTACAAACACAATAAAGTCCAGGCCACTGATATTTTATACAAATCTGGTGCTTTAAAAGGGCCAATTTCACAAAGCTCAAAACAATTCTGAGCCAGATCAGCTGGGAGGAAGAATTTAATCAGAAAACTATAAATGATAATTGGGTATTATTTAAGAACATGTTACTAGATGCCCACAATCAAGGAAGAAGGCCATAATGGTTAAAAAACTGGCCTGCTTTAGAGGGGAAGTGAAGGCAACTATCAAAAAATAAAAGTAACATATAACAAATGGAAGAAAGAGGAAGCTGACGGTAATGAATATTAATCATAATTGTAGAAAGGTAAAAAATTGATAAGGGAAGCAAAAGGACTGGTCAGCAGAAGTAAGGACACATAGAGCTACTATAAGGTTTGGGAAACCGTTCCCAGAGAGTCGTTACCAGTGGTTCACAGTCATGCTGGAAGGCCTAACCAGTGGGGTCCCGCAGGGATCAGTTCTGGGTCTGGTTCTGTTCAATATCTTCATCAATGATTTAGATAATAGCATACAAAGTTCATTTATAAAGTTGGCAGATGATACCAAGCTGGGAGAAGTTGCAAGTGCTTTGGAGGACAGGATTAAAATTCAAAATGATCTGGACAAACTGGAGAAATGGTCTGAAGTAAATAGGATGAAATTCAATAAGGACAAATGCACTTAGGAAGGAACAATCAGTTGCACACATACAAAATGGGAAATGACTGCCTAGGAAGGAGTACTGCGGAAAGGGATCTGGGGGTCATAGTAGACCACAAGCTAAATATGAGTCAACAGTGTAACGCTGTTGCAAAAAAAGCAAACATCCTTCTGGGATGTATTAGCAGGAGTGTTGTAAGCAACACACAGGAAGTAATTCTTCCACTCTACTCTGTGCTGATTAGGCCTCAACTGGAGTATTGTGTCCAGTTCTGGGCTGCACATTTCAGGTAGGATGTGGACAAATTGGAGAGAGTCCAGAGAAGAGTGACAAAAATGATTAAAGGTCTAGAAAACATAACCTATGAGAGAAGATTGAAAAAATTGGGCTTGTTCAGTCTGGAAAAGAGAAGAATGAGGGGGGACACGATAAAAGTTTTCAAATATGCAAAAGGTTGTTGCAAGAAGGAAGGAGAAAAATTGTTTTGCTTAACCTCTGAGGATAGGATAAGAAGCAATGGGCTTAAGTTGCAGCAAGGAAGGTTTAGGATGGACATTAGGGAAAACTTCCTAACTATCAGGGTGGTTAAGCACTGAAATACATTACCTAGGGAGGTTGTGGAATTTCCATCATTGGAGATTTTAAGAGCAGGTTAGACAAACACCTGTCAGGAATGGTCTAGATCAGGTTTTCTCAAACAGGGGTCAAAGTTTCTGTAGGGAAAGCCCCTGGCAGGCCAAGTCGGTGTGTTTACCTGCCCCGTCTGCAGATCCGGCTGATTGTGGCTCCCAGCAGCTCCCATTGGCCCAGAGCAGCGATCCGCGGCCAGTGGGAGCCATGATTGGCCAGACCTGCAGACGACTAGATAAACAGACTAACTTGATATCTTTTTTTGATAATGGTAACAATGTTGATGTAATATACTTAAGACTTTTGTAAGGCATTTGACTTGGTGCCATATGACATTTTGATTAAAAAACTAGAAAGATAAAAGATTAACATGGCACATAATAAATGGATTAAATGCTAGCTAACTGATAAGGTCTCAAAATGTCATTGTAAATGGGGAATCATAATTGAATGGGTGTGTTTCTAGTGTGGTGCTGCAAGGATCAGTTCTTGGCCCTATGCTATTTAATATTTTTTATCAATGACCTGGAAGAAAACATAAAATCATCACTGATAAAGTCTGCAGATGAACAAAAATACGGGGACTGGTAAATAATGAAGAGACAGGTCACTGATACACAGCAATCTAGATTGCTTGGTTAGCTGGGCACAACTAAATAATATGTATTTTAATAGGGCTAAATGTTAATATAGGCATCTAGGAACAAAGACTGTAGGCCATACTTACAGGATTGGAGGCTCTATCCTGGGAAGCAAGGACTCTGAAAAAGATTTGGGGATTGTGGTGGATAATCAAGTTGAACAGGAACTACCAGTACGATGCTGTGGCCAAAAGAGCTAACATGATCCTTATATGCATAAACAGGGAAATCTTGAGTAGGAGCAGAGAGGTTATTTTACCTCATTATTTGGCACTGGTGAGACTGCTGCTGGAATACTGTGTCCAGTTCTGGTGCCCACAATTCAAGAAGGATGTTGATAAATTGGAAATGAGTTCAGAGAAGAGTCCCAAGAATGATTAAAGAATTAGAAAAACAGGCTTTACACTGACAGACACTAGAAGCTCAATCTATTGAGTTTACAAACAGACAATTTTAAAATCAAGACAGGATGTTTTTCTAAAAGATCTGCTCTAGGAATTATTTTTGGGACGGTCTCTGGCCTGTGCTATAGAGGAGATCAGTCGAGATGATCACAGTGCTCTCTTCTGGCCTTGGAATCTAATGAATTCTTTGCTATCACTACAACAAACGTGTGCATGATTTATTACATGTAACCTACCAAGGGCTAGAACCTACAGGGGTCTAGTGGTTGAAGGAACTGATAGGGTGTTTGACCTCAGCTCATGGTACATACACATGCTATCAAGCAGCATAAGGGTTACTCACTTAACCAGAGAATTTCAGAGCTAATGTTATATCCATTCAGTCAAGAGTCATCAGTATGAGGATCCTCTGAAATGTTCTCTTACCTCTCAAACTTGGCAAGGATATCAGCAACAATTACACGACTCTCAATGGCCCTGTCCACATGTTGATTGCGTTCAAAGAGGGCAAACATATTACGACTGTCCACCATGGCGAGCCCTCGGATAAGCTTCTCAACCACCTGCAGGGGTGAGAGATCAGACACCTTGTGTACTGTACAACACTGGGTATTATCACTCACACAGGAGTCAGCCTTTAAAATAGGAAGAAGGATCCCCAAAGCCACTTCTTCCCTTAGAGCTCCAAATCCATCTGACTACATGCAGGAGAATGTCAGGCTTGCTTCACCCAGTAAGAGCCCAAAGGTCTCATCTCAGAGGTGGCAAGCAGGATTCTGTTGAATTATTTCTTTTTGTAGATTCACAGATTTAAGGCCTGAAGGAACCATTACATTATCTAGTCTGACTTCCTGTATATCAAAGGCCTGAGAATTTCACCCAGTTACCTCTGTTGAGCCCAGTAACTTGACTTTGACTAAAGCACAACTTCCAGAGAGACATCCAGTCTGGATCTGAAGCCATCAAGAGATGGAGAATCCACCACTTTCCTTGGCAGTTTGTTCCAGTGGTTCGGAACTTCCAGACAGTGTTTCTGAACACTCAAACAACAGTTCTCTCTCTGTAGGTTCTTTATGTCCCTCATCACTGTAGCAGTTGAGAACCGGGGTTGAGTGGCAGCAAGGATTTCCTCTCAAAAAGCTATTATGCAGACAATCTCAGACATCCCTGCACCCACTACCATCACCCATCCTTTTATGTCCCTGCGCCCATTAATACTACCTATGCTATTACCTCTCCTGCACTGGTGTGGGAGTTGATTGTGATTTTACAGGAGCCACCGCCATGGCAGTACACAGTGGTGGTCATTTCTTCACGAGTGATGAGAGCCAGTATTTCCTCCTGGGAGGGCACAAACTCCCTGGTCTTGGTTCTCTTCAGGGAATCACTGATGAACTGGGCATACCTGTCTATTTCTGTGCCTGGGAAGAGGTCTCTGACTCTAATTATAAAGAAAAGCAGAAAAGTTGTTACATGATTAATAGAACATGTACAAGTGCAGGTAGATTTCTACATAGCATGGAGTACCATAAGCACAGCATCCTACAGAAATGTGTTGCCAAGTACAGCCATATGAAAAAAGGCCCGGATGCACCAAGGGACTTAGGCATTGCAATGGTGTCACAATGTCTAACTTTTCAGCGCCTAGAAAATTCATGGAACAACAAAGCGATCCACAAAGCATGAGTTAGGTGCCTATGCTCCCCATACAATGAATGGGAAGAGAGAGGTGCCTGAGAATGGGATCCACAAAAACAGTATGCTAGGCAGGGAGCTGCTTAAGTTAGCCAAAGGAAATACCTATGAGAGGGGCGTTTCCTAAGCCCCACCTCTCAGTGAATTAGGCCTCTAAGTCCAGACTGCAGCAAGGCTCCTTCCTCTGTTTGTGATCGACAGTCAGGGGCCCCACTCCTGGAGTCAGGAAGCTTAGGTGCCTATGTTGTTTCCTGTGAGAATGAGTTAGATAATTGCCTTACTCCACATAAAAAGTCCAGAAGAGTAGGATGTGGTACTCCCCTTACAACTTTTACTTAATCTGGGATGGGGAAAGACAGATTCTATTTCCCCCCTCAGGAAGAGAGGGAGAAAGGATTTGAACAGGGGTCTCCCTTATTTTTTAGGAGAGTGCTCTAACCAGTCGGCTAGGGGATATTCTTATGTAGGATTCCCCCAATCTCTCCTACTGAAGCTGTATATAATTTTTTTGAATCATGGGGACAGAGAGAGAGAGCAAGAAATAGAGAGAAAATAGTCCAGTGGTTAGGGCTGTGATGCTGGCAAGCCAGGTGCCAGCTCTTGCCACATCTGCAGGCATTAGGTAAGAACGGACATACTCATAGCTGGAGACTGGATCAGTTCAACTGTATGTTAGTTTGCTCAAAATAGGTATTAGTTTTATAAGAATCTAGTGTTTAGACTCTATGGAATGCTTGTAAGTTGCTGCCTGCAATAACCTCACTTATAATGTCTGTATTCCATGCTATAAGAAAATGTGTAAGTTTTGCTTTATAACTTTGAAAATATTTGCTCTGAATTTGTGAATCCAGGTACGGAAATTGTCATCCCATCCCCCATCCATCCAGGAGGGCTATCAACATTTAAGTGGACAATTATAAGACAAAAGCTTTATTAACTGCCCCATTCACCCATGGAGAAGGTCTGGTCCCATCACTCTGAATACTAGAAGAGGGAAATAAAAATAGTTGATGTGAAGATTTTTCATCTCTTTGCTGTTTGAACTCTCACAGGGCTAGAGACACCAAACTGAAGCCAGAGAGCCCCAGGAGTTATCTCCTGGATCCACCCTGAAAGACACTTTGAACTGATAGATCTCTATAAATATGTCACCCTTAGGATTTAGATGATAACTCAGTTGTGTGTATATGTTTGCTTGCTTTAACCTGTAAGTAACTCTCATTTATTTTTCCTAGTTAATAAACCTTTAGGTCAGTGGTCCCCAACCTTTTCGTCTGGTGGGCACCAGCCGAAGGACCATGGCAGTGGTTGAGCATCCGCCGAAATGCCACTGAATTTCTGCGGCATTTCGGCGGCAACGCCTTTCGATGACATCACTTGCCGGCAGCAAGCAGCGTCATCGAGAGGCGTCACCACCAAAATGCTGCCGAATTTCAGCAGCATTTCAGCGGATGCTTGAGTGCCGGCCCGGATGTGGGCGAATTTAGACACCATGTTGGGGACCCCAGCTTTAGGTAGTGTATTATGGGATTGGCTACAGGCGTTGTCTTCATGTAAGATCTAGGGTACCAATTGATCTGGGAAAGTGACTGATCTCTTGGGACTGGAAGCAACTAAAATACGGTAAAAAGCAACAAAGAGTCCTGTGACACCTTTCATGGGTGAATACCCACTTTGTCAGATGCATGTAATGGAAATTTCCAGAGGCAGGTATAAATATGCAGGCCAGAATCAGTCTGGAGATAAGAAGGTTATTTCAATCAGGGAGGATGGGGCCCTCTTCTAGCAGTTGAGGTGTGAACACCAAGGGAGGAGAAACTGGTTTTGTAGTTGGCTAGTCATTCACAGTCTTTGTTTAATCCTGAGCTGATGGTGTCAAATTTGCAGTTTCTCTTTGAAGTCTGGTCCTGAAGTTTTTTTGCTGTAGGATGGCTACCTTAAAATCTGCTGTTGTGTGGCCAGGAAGGTCCTACAGGTTTCTGTATATTGCCATTCCTAATATCTGACTTGTGTTCATTTATCCTTTTACATAGGGACTGTCCAGTTTGGCCAATGTACATAGCAGAGGGGCACTGTTGGCACATAATGACATATATAACATTGGTGGACATGCAGGTGAATAAACCGGTGATGTTGTAGCTGATCTGGTTAGGTCCTGTGATGGTGTTGCTGGTGTAGATATGTGGACAGAGTTGGCATCGAGGTTTGTTGCATGGATTGGTTCCTGAGTTAGAGTTGCTATGGAGCGGTGTGTGGTTGCTGGTGAGAATGTGCTTAAGGTTGGCGGGTTGTCTGTGAGTGAGGACTGGCCTTCGAAGTTCATGCTGATTTCCTGAAGGACAGAAGAAATTTCCTCAAACCTGCCCAAGGTCTGTGAAAGTGAGGGATCATTGTCCAGGATGGGTTGTGGATCACTGATGATGAGTTGGAGAGGTTTAAGCTGAGGACTGTAGGTGATGGCCAGTGGAGTTCTGTTGGTTTCTTTCGTGGGCTTGTCTTGCAGCAGGAGGTTTCTGGGTACACATCTGGCTCTGTTGACTTGTTTCCTTATTTCCTCATGTGGGTATCGTAGTTTTGAGAATGCTTGGTGAAGATCTTGTAGGTGTTGGTCTCCATCTGAGAGGCTGGAGCAAATGCGGTTCTACCTCAGCGCTTGGCTGTAGACAATGGATCGCGTGGTGTGTCTGGGATGGAAGCTGGAGGCATGAAGGTAGGCATAGCGGTCGGTGGGTTTTCAGTATAGGGTAGTGTTAACATGACCGTCACTTATTTGCACCGTGGTGTCCAGGAAGTGGACCTCCTGTGTAGATTGGTCCAGGCTGAGGTTGATGGTGGGGTGGAAGCTGTTGAAATTGTGGTGGAATTCTTCTAGAGTCTCCTTCCCATGGGTCCAAATGATGAAGATGTCATCAATGTAGTGCAGGCAGAGAAGGGGCATGAGTGGACGAGAGCTGAGGAAGCGTTGTTCCAGGTCAGCCATAAAAATGTTGGCATATTGCGGGGCCATGCAGGTGCCCATAGCGGTACCACTGGTCTGGCGGTACATATTGTCACCAAATTTGAAATAATTGTTGTGATTTTTGCTGTAAGTGACCATTTACCACTAAATCTAGTTTGTCTGGATGGCACGATAGACTGGAGAGTTTAAGGGGACTGTCTGTGACTCCGAAGTAAGAGTGCTGTAGTGATTCAGGAGTTCACATTTGTTACTGGCTGGCATGAGCCACTCCAGACAGCCTGACAAGGGCACCCACCTGGGTGGGAGACCCAGTCCCCTGGCTCCAATGACTTTAATGAATGAAAACAGAAAGTTAAAGCAGAACATAGTCATAATTTAATTATACTATTTTCTATTGTGACAAGGCAAGCAAGGGGCAAGGAGGCTGAATGCTGTAAAACAGCAGGTAGCAGGATCTAGGTGTGCAGGATAAAGGTAGCAATGCCATAGGAACCAGTGGAGTGGGAGAAGCAGATGAACACTAGTATACAGGAGATAGCAGGAGCAGGCCATGGAGGAAAGAGAGGCTAGCTAGGTTTCTAGGTCTCAAGTTGAAGATGATGGAATTAGTGAAAGAAGTGGCAAGTATCTGCAAAGTGGCTCTTACCTTCTGAGGTGGAACTTGAGATAGCAGAGGATCCCTCTACTGGGAAGGAAAGTGCAGCTCATGCAGGCCATCAGCTGCCAGTGGTGAAGGTTTCCAGAACTGTTGGGCTGTGGGATGTGGTTAGTTTGTTTGATTAGTTGACAATACACTTCATCACGAAGGGGCTTTAGGTCATGGCAGGTCTGCAGAATGCCTTGGATAATGGGGATAGGATCAGACACTGTCTCAATCTCCTGCAGGGAGTTAAAGATCTTGATGGCTTCATCCTGCAGACTGCTGTAGCCCTTCTCTTGCTGCACTGTAGTGGGATCACAGAAACAAAGCAGACAGGAGTTCAGCATTTCCCTGAGTCCAAGCTTGCCAAGCACACAGCGTACCAGTTTGTGGACTGTGCCTGACCCCATGAATTAGGAGAATGGCAACATGAGAACAAGCATTACTGGTCATTTCCTGATCCCAGGAAAGCTCCTTCTTTAAATGTAAAAATATACCACTGTCCAATCAGTAAATTAAAAAATTAAGCTTGTCCACATTGCAAATCATGCATATTTTTAGATATACATATAAACAAAGAGTAATACCCTTAAAAGGACATTTTCAATTTGAAATCTAGCCAATTCAAAAAATGAATTCAAAGCAGTTTGAGGCACTGTCCTGGTGTCCTCAGGCCCCTGACAATTTTTGGAATCATGTTTTCATCTTTTCAGAATATTTAAGTCTCCCCTGTTTTTGTGAGGGACACACACAAATGACAAGAGAAACAATGGATCAGATGTACAGGTTGTAACTTGCCCTGGGGCTTGGGGTCATTATTCCCTTACATTTGATCCCTAAAAGAAAAGAAAAACATTCCTGTCACAGCTTCCTGCTGCCTTGCCCAGAGGGAAATAAAAGTACCATGACAGCTTCTATTACCCAAGAGTCCAAATGTAGAGTGGCTTCTTTCTGCACAGTCCAAACCAACGAAACCCGAAAGAAACAGTTTATACTGGGCTTCTAGGTCCTGGGAACTATTGCAGTCATCCTCAGTAGGAGACAAGCAATTAATTTCACAGTTTTTCTTTCTCCCTTCCCAGGCTTGGTTTAGGCATGTACTCAGGCCAGATCCACACCATATACCTATATTGGTATAACTACATCGCTCAGGGATGTGGAAAATCCACACACCGAGCGACAGTTATACAGACCTAACCCCCAACGTAGACAGTGCTATGCTGGTGGGAGAGCCTCTTCCGCTGACACAGCTCACGTCTTTTGGGGAAGTGGATTAACTATGCCAACAGGAGAAGCTGTATGTGAAGATGAGCCCCTAGTTTGGAAGAAATCAGAGGATTCCTCTCTCCTGGGCCTCTGACTGTTATGGTTTCCCAATTAAGAGGCACAGCTGCTGGCTCCACCTCCTAGCATTCTAACAAGCCAGAGCAGTGAGCTCCTCTGCCTAGGCCTGGCAGCTCCAGCAATCTTTAAGAGACAGCTCTCAGCCCAGTGAAGGCATTTAATCCCTTCCTGATCCAACTAGGGGTAGGGCACATACACTCCCTCATCCAGTGGAGACAGGGATACTGACTGTACTAAGAAAATGCTGCTAATGTACAAAGCAAACACACTGAAATATGAGAAAAAGTGTGTGGGGGGGAGTCTAATCTCTGTTATTAATGATTTCCAGTAACCAAAGTAGGTAAGAAATGTTCAGTCAGAGTACATTTGCTAAGCTGATGCAATCCCTTTGAGGTGTACATTTAACAGGAGGAAGAGGAGTAGCAAACGCTACACCTGTACACTGGGGTCAAGTTCATGTGCACAGAGTAGTCACAGCACTGAACACAGTTTGCGTTGGGCCAATTTCCTCTGTCATCCCAGACCTTATACTCAAAGAGGAAAAATGTTTGTGGCAGATTGTCTCAAGGCCATGCACAGGAGAGGGGCGGATTCATAGCAAGGTCTGGGGACAGAAGGGGCTGGTCCCTCTGCCAAGCCAGGTGTGCATAATAGTCCCAAAGGGACAGAGGGTCAGGCCCCATCCCATTTTGCACCATGGGAGCAGGGAGCCTGTGAATGCTATCAACGTACTGGAGAGTTCAGACTATTGCTGGGTGCTCAGCAGGGGCGGCTCTATGTATTTTGACACCCCAAGCACGGCAGTCAGGCGGTTTTCGGTGGCGCGCCTGCAGGAGGTCCGCTAGTAATGCGGATTTGGCGACATGCCTGCGAGAGGTCCACCGGTCCCATGCCTTTGGCATACCCACCGCTGAATTGTCGCCAAAACCGCGGCATCGGCAGACCTTCTGCTGGCACGTTGCCGAAAGCTGCCTGCCTGCCGCTCTCACAGCGACCAGCAGGCTGCCCCCTGCGGCTTGCTGCCCCAGGCACGCGCTTGGTGTGCTGGTGCCTGGAGCCATCCCTAGTGCTCAGGGTCTGAATTATTCAGTACTTGGGGCAATACTCACATAGCACCTTCTCCTCTACCCCAGAGGGATAAGAGGTTTCAGGGACTCTGCAAAATGAAAAAGCACTTACTATTGATACTGACATCTCCATAGGGCAGTGGCAGCAATGGGGAATGCAGAGGGTGCTGAGTGTATCTCAGGATAGGGTTCCTCCTATATGTCTGTTCCACTACTTCGAAGTTCATATTGTTTTCCTGAAGGACAGAAGAAATTTCCTCAAACCTGCTCAGTCTTTCCCCAGAACTCTTCATATAGCCAGGTTTAAACAAGAACTTCTCCCATCAGAGTTCCATGAGGGGCCCAGATAACTAGGTAACAGCTCAGCTAACTTGTACTGTAAATATTTGTATAAGAATTGAAACCACCTCCCCAAGCCTGAGACTGGGACACACAAGTGCCTGAGGGGAACTGGACATACTGGTTTGTATGTGCCCAAGCGAGCATGTCCACAAAATCTTATAGCTGGAAGTCCCACTTGTCAGAGGAAGTATGAATCCTAATGTGCACAAGGGGTTCATAAGTGATTCAGTTCTGTGGATTCTGTCACATGTGCATGAGGAATCAGGATGTGTCTGGGGTGGGGACTCCTGATGTTTGACCACAGGGGAGTCATACATACCTGGGTTGGGGACTCTGACATTTGTGCACTCAGGAGTCACATGCCTAATGGGAATGGGGATCCCAAGGTAGGTGTCTGCAGGATCTGCACATGACGGCTGACGTGGAAGTTTCTGATTTGTGCATAAGGGGAATTTACACACACCTAGTATGGACTCCAGTGTGTGCCTGGCAAAACCCCACAATGGACTAAGCCTGAACTCCTGCAGAATGGTTTATATCTTGAAGCATGACATTTGATTATTTTAGCTGTATAATTACAAATGTTTTCCCTCAGTCCTTTTACGACACCATCTTCTCTCCTAACATACCTAAGATAGTGACAGTGAATAAGGTCAGCTGCAGACAATAGCACAGGAACCTCGGTAGAAGTGAGGGGGCCACAAGGGCAGGTGGAGAGATTGGGGCTCCCCACAGTGACCCAGAGTCCCGGGCAGCTTTTACCATGGCCTGGCTCTGGCTTCTGGCTTGACCAGGGGGTGGAGCTTTAGGGGGAAGAGGAGGAGCTGGGGCAGGGCGATAGAGAGGGGCCAGGCCTCATGGTGAAGGGGAGCTAAGGCCCCCACCACGAAGTGCAGCCCCTGCAGGCACTGCTGTGTGCCTGCCCAAGGCTTCCAGTCTGGGGTGGCAAAGCAGCCCCTTGGCCCTCAAACAACACCCATGTTAAAAAGTATGTGGGCATGGTCCCGCTGCTTCCATCTCCCCTGGCTGCAGATCTGGAATATTCTCCTGAACTTTGACTGCAGTGTTCATTGTTACCTACCCTGATGTCACGAATAAGCTGCTGTGTGGGTGTTTCTATGGGAACCTTGCTGTCAATGACTCCTTGGATGGCAGAGGCCCAGCGCATGGCTTCATTCAGTAGCTTGGTGTAGAGTCGGTATGAGTGCTTTCGACCATGGACTATGATGTTCCAGTAGCCTATGGGCAAACAAAGATATGGAAGATGGAACTTGGTTGCAATTTTCTGACTCCATGTGCATGCAGCATGTGGCCGCAGAAATACATTGCTGAAAAAGTGACAGTCTTATCAAATGACATGATGAAATTGGCTTAAATGGACTGTGTGGACAGGAGATTTTCCCTAGGAAACAACTTCTCAAGGGAGAATCCCAGTCCAAGTCTTGATCCACCTCCGTTCCTCCCAACCCAATCCAGCAATCTGCTGCAGGTGATGGTGGAGCATTCCGGTTCCCACCTCCCTCAAAATACAAACATTGTTTCATGGCAGGGTGACTCCACCCCACTTCACCCTTTGGCTCTAACAAGGCATAAAAGTGGGGGAAGCCATGACAGAAGGTTGCAAGTATGAGCTATCACTATGATTGGAGCTCAGTTTAAGTAGTGTACTTATTTATGGAGGGTTTCCAGTCACTCGCAGATAAGGCTGTGTTTAGGTTTGCACTTTAAGAAAGACTCGGAGCCCTTGGTTTCACATGTTAAGGTTTGAATTTAGTCTCCAATTTTTAAGCACCTTTGCTCTTCCCAGACAACTGTATCTCTCTATTTTTTTGTCAAAGATTTACGAATTTCTGCAGAGGAATCATTTTAGAATTTTAAACCTGTTAGAAATCTTCCTGAGACTGTAATGGTTTGGTGCTCTTATGACTGGAGAGCCAGTCACTAAAAAAACAAAAACAAAAACAAAAAACAGTTACCTTTTCTGTAACTGGTGTTCTTCGAGATGCATTGCTCATGTCTGTCCCATATTAGCTGTGTGGGCTCGCCACATGCACTAGTGCCAGAAGATTTTCCCTCAGGAGTATCTGTAGGGGACTAGCCTCCGGCACCCCCTGGAGTGGTGCCTGCATGGCATGGTATAAGGGGCGCTGCAGGCTCCCCTCACCCTCAGTTCCTTTTTGCCAGAAAACTCCGACAGTGGCGAAGGACAGTGGGTCATGGAATAGACATGAGCAACACATCTCGAAGAACACCAGTTACAGAAAAGGTAACAGTCTTTTCTTCTTTGAGTGCTTGTTCATGTCCATTCGATATTAGGTGACTCCAAAGCAGAACCCCTGGAGGTGGGTAGGAGTTCACGGATGTGTAGTTTGCAACACAGCTTTGCCGAACCCATCGTCGTCCCTGGCCTGCTAAGTGATGGCACAATGAGTGGTAAACGTGTGGACAGAGGACTATGTTGTGACTCTACAGATGTCCTGGATAGAGATGTGCGCCGGGAAGGCCGTCGAAGATACCTGTGCTCTCGTTGAGTGGGTTCTGACAATCAGCGGCACCGGAACCCCCACCAGGTCGTAACAGGTCCTTATGCACAAGGTAATCCAATTAGAAATCCTCTTGGAGGACATCGGAAGACCCTTCATCCTATCCGATGTAGTGATGAAGAGTTGAGTTGATTTATGGAAAGCCTTGGTACTCTCTAACTAAAAAGCCAAGCCTCTCTTCATTAACGTGTGGAACCTTTCCAGCAGCAGGAACGCCCTGATGCAGGTCGCGTTGAGGACCGCTCCAATGACCTCTATCCTCTGCACCACCACTAACTTTCACTTTTTGTCATTTTCCAGTAGGCCCAGAGAGCGGCACATGGCTTGGAGCACTGCGACATCAAGAACTGGAGCTGCACTTGACAAGCCAGTTGTCAAGGTACAGGTAGATCTGGATACCTCGACGCCTGAGGTAAGCAGCCACTACCAACATGCACTTGGTAAACACTCTCAGTGCTGTTGCCAGGCCAAACAGGAGAACCACAAACTAGTAGTGGTGGGGCCCCACCGTAAACTGGAGGAAGCATCTGTGCCTTTGAAAGATTCCTATTTGAAAATACGTGTCCTTCAAGTCAAGGGCAGCATACCAGTCTCCCAGATCCAGGGAGAGATAGAAACCAGGGAGACTGTGCGGAACTTTACCTTCTTTAGGTACTCGTTGAGGTCTCGCAGGTCCAGGATGGGCCATAGACCACCCTTTGACTTTGGGATTAAAAACTACTGGGAATAGAACCCCTTGTTCCTGTACTCAAGAGGAACTTCTTCCACCAAATCCAGCTGTAGCAACCTCTTTACCTCCTACACAAGGAGACTCTCATGAGAGGGGTCTCTAAAGAGGGCTGAGGAAGGCAGGTGGGAAGGTGGGGGTAGAAAGGAACTGGAAGATATAACCCTGTTCCACTGTGCTGAGAAGTCATAGGTTGGAGGTTATAGTGGTCCAAGCAGGGAGGAAAACGGAAAGGTGGTTGGAGAACAGTGGGACAGATGGATCCGGGGAATAGTCTGGTAGGTCGCCCTCGGACGCACCCTCCAAATGACCATTTGGCCCCTTTCTTGGTATGGGTTGAGCCCGACTGGGCAGAGGGTGGGGGCAGGTGGCTCAGATGAAGCTTGTAGCCCTTGGCCTGTTTGTGGGGCTGGTCCTGCCAAGGTTGGCTCCCTTGGCCCTGAGGCTGCTGTGGTTTGAACTGCTTATAGGCCGGAGCTGGGACATAAAGACCCAGGGTTTTCAGAGTGGTGCGGGAGTCCTTGAGGCCATGCAACTTGCTGTCTGTTTGCTCCACAAATAGGGCTCGGTAGTTGAAGGGCAAGTCCTGCATAGACTGCTGAGCCTCAGAGGACAACCCAGAGAGGAGCAGCCAAGAGGCTCGCCGCATGGAGATAGCGGAAGCCATGGTGGGGCAGCAGCAGCAACTGTGTTTGACGCTGCCTGGAGGGCTGCCGTGGCCGCGGTTGTGCCCTCATCAATGACTGCCCGGAATGCCTTCTAGGAAGCCTCATGGAGTGACCCTTTGAACTTGGCCATGGCTTGCCACATATTAAAGTCATATCGGCTAAGGAGGGCTTGGTGGCTGGGCATTCTCAGCTGAAGGCTGGAAGACGAATAAATCTTACTTCCAAAGAGATCCAGCCTCCTCGAGTCTTTATTTTTGGGGGTGGCCCTGGGTTGTCCCTACCTCTCTTTGTGGTTAACCACCTCTACCACAAGAGAATTGGGGGCAGGGTGGGAGTATAATTTCTCATGCCCCTTGGTTGGCACAAAGTACTTGCGTTTGGCCCTCTTAGAGCTAGGGTCAAGGGAAGAGGGGGTCTCCCACAAGGCATTAGTGATTTTGGAAACCCCTTCACAAAGGAGTAGAGCCACCCTGGCAGGAGCCAAAGACGTCAAACAGGAAGTCCAAGAGCTCTTCCAGTTCCTCTGCCTGAAGGCCCAGGTTGGAAGAAACCCTCATCAAAACCTCCTGGTGCACTATGGTGTCACCCTCAGGAACTGGATGAGGGGGCCCCACGACAGCCTAGTCTGGCAACGATGAGGATGATGTTGGTGCCGTGGGAACCTCCACTTCCATTGGTGGTCCAGCAGCTTGCTCCCTGAGTCCTCCTGGACCTGTGGGGTCTTATTCCCCGAAGCCTCAAGCAGCATAGGGGGATGGGACACTGAGGCCGCTGGCCTCTCTGAGGCTCCTGATGCCAATGTGGCAGCTTGGGAGGGTTGGGTGAACCCCCAAGAGCTCCATGGGTAGCATGGTGCCAGCCACTGCACATGGAGCCATGGAACAGGCTTTGGTACTGATGATGTAGGGAACCTCACTCCGTACTGGAGGTATAAACAGAGCACTTGGTTCCAGATGACCAGGATCGGGCAGCATGGTGGCTCTTGTCTGACCACTGCTGGTCACTATGACCTGATGCCGACTTGTCCAAGTGAGACAGGGTCTTGGTTGGGATCTTGGAGACCGATGGCATTCTGCAGATCTGTGTCGGACACCTGGCGATCCAAGCCTCATGCTACACAAACGGTACTGGGAGCTAATACTGACCGGTCACATCTTCCTGAGCAGGGTGACCTACTACTTGGGAGATGGGCGATGACGGCCTGGTGATCTGCGATCTCAGACCCTCGATCAGTCCCGTGATCAGTATGGGGCCCTTGGAGACAGTCGGGGCCGGTCTGGGAGTTCTTGTTGGGTGGTGCATGCCTCAGAGGGTCTGTGCCAATCTACTAGTGAGGTATGATGCGATGGTGGAACATCCCCCTCGATGGAGAATGGTGCTGCTGAGGCAGGGACACACACATAGGTCCCAGCACAGGTTTCCCCCAAGACTGGGGTACTGCTGGAGTCAGTGTGGGTGGCACCGGGAGCATCACGGTCTCCTAAGCTACTAGAAGGGCTTTGGGCATCGATGACACCTGAAGCTGGCCAAGGTCTGCATCGCTATCCAGAGTCACAGGCAAAGCATGAGATGGGCTGCACCGCTCGACCTGAGCTGCGGGGGCGTTGAGCTGCCCGGCAGGGGTTGTGGCTCACCCCCAGCCCTCTCCTTTCCCTTACAGGAGACAGGAGATCTTCCCCTCACAGTGTTTTCGGCTTCTTGACTGGAGCCATAGAGGGGACCAGTGCCAGCTCGTGGACAACGCCAGGAGAGCACTGCGCACGGAGGCAGATTTGGACAGCTGGTCCGGTGCCGGAGTGAGTGCTGACTCCCTACAGAGTGCTTTCAGATGGATATCATGCTCCTTCTTTGTCCTAGGTTTAAAGGACTTCACCTCAGCACTGTAGTTAGCTGGTATGTGGATCTCTGATGGGCACAGGCTGTTTGCAGTGATCGCAGAGCTTAAAGCCTGGGGACCGGGGCATGCCCTGTCCCCCGGCCAAGTCCCATTCGGGACTAACGAAGAGTTGGGAACTACTACTAAGGGTAATTAAGACACTACTAACTATATACAATTGTATTACAGATTTTCAAAGTTCGTAAGAGCAGAGAATGAAAGAACGCTAGCTGAAGCTGCAGATGTTCCAGCACTGTCCCAAAAAGGCAAAAAGAGCTGAAGGTTGGGTGAGCTGGCGGTGGCCCTTATGCCATACCATGTGGGCACCACTAGGGGAGGCCAGAGCTGGTCCCCTATGGATACTGCCAAGGGAAAAACTTCTGGCACCTATGCATGTGGCAAGCACACACACCTAATATGGAATGGACATGAGGAAGCACTCGAAAAAGAAAGCCAAGCTTCACACACACATTCAGTCCCATCACTAAAATTTATTCTTAAATGTTAAAAAGAAGTATTTTTCTATCCATCAAAACCTATTTTACCCTTACAAGGAAAAGCCAAGAAAACTGCTCTGGTGCAGAGCCTAGTTTGCCCCAAATACTAAGAGAATGGTGTATAGGGCTCTCCCTCTGGCACATGCCACCTAGACCATCATCTCTCCACCATGCCATCCCAAATACCACAGCTGCCCAGCCTGCCTCCTTCTCTCACAAGAGCTACTCATCACAGAGACCCTGCAGTGCCAGAAAGGTGAAGTGGATAGCAGAAGGCCACAAGAGAGAAATCAGACTTTTGAGAAGACTGGGGGATAAAGAGACGGGGGCTGGAGTTAGAGGTAGAGCCAAGTTTTTATGTTCTAAGATCTCGGTGCTCATATAGACTGGTCTCTATTCAGTGCTGCTGGCCCATGGTCCAGGGAGTGAAGACAGCAGCACTACAAGGTGCCAACTCTGTGTATACTGAGGTACCAGTGCACCAAGGCCTTCCTCTGGTGGGCCTGCCTGGGCCCTGGTGTACTCAGGGCTCCACACTGTGCTGCTGTTGGCTCTACTGGCACAAGAGAGAGCACTGCTGGGGGATGATGCAGCGGGGCAGTCCCAATATAAGGGGCAGGAGTGATAAGGGAAGGGGTGCCCACGTTCTCTCCCCCTGTACATATCCCACCAGGCTCCCTGAATGATTTTAAACCTCCTTGCAGAAGTCCTGGTCCAATGGACTTGCTTAGGTCTGTAAGATGGATCTCTGCTCATCAACTGGAAAAAATGCATTAGATTGGGGTTCTCGACCTTTACCTTTCTGACTCCCCGCCAACATGCTATAAAAACTCCAGGGCCTAGAGGGGCGGGGTGGGGGTTCCTCAGGCCAGCTCTGCATGGCTGGACCCAGGGAAAGAGTGCTACCTCTGCACCCTGACTCCTCTTAGCAGGCCACCCACTTGTCTGGATTAGGAAGGAAGCACAACCAAAAATTATAACTCAAAAGTATGGACTCAGCCCAAAAGGTTTGAAAAGTGCTCAGGGTGCAGGCAGTGGCTAGCTAGGGGCTGTGTGCAGGCAGGAGTGTACCTAGGGGCTGAGTGTGGGAAGGGGAGTGGCTCAGGGTGCAGGCAGGGAGTAGCTAGGAGCTGTGTGCGGGCAGGGATGTGGCTCAGAGTGCTGGCAGGAGTGTAGCTAGGGGCTGTGTGCAGGCAGGGGTTAGCTCAGAGTGCAGGGAGAGGGTAGCTAGGGGCTGTGTGTGGGTATATGTGTAGCTCAGGGTGCAGGGAGGGGGTTGCTAGGAGATGTGTGCAGGCAAGGTTTAGCTCAGAGTGCAGGGAAAGGGTAGCTAGGAGCTGTGTGGGGGCAGGGGGTAGCTCAGAGTGCAGGGAGAGGGTAGCTAGGGGCTGTATGCAGGCAGGGGTGTAGCTCAGGGTGCAGGCAGTGGGTAGCTAGTGGCTGTGTGCGGGCAGGGGGTAGCTCAGAGTGCAGGAAGAGGGTAGCTAGGGGCATGTGCGGGCAGGGGGTAGCTCAGGGTGCAAGCAGGGTGTAGCTAGAGGCTGTGTGTCAGGAACGGGAGGGCCCCTGCCCCTGCAGGAGCTGCTTTCCCTGAAGTCTCTGCTGGCCCCAGAGTCAGATCCCAAAACGGGGCAGGGAGCTGAGCAGCAGCCCTAGCTCTAGGTGGCAGCAGTAGCAGGAGACAGAGGAGTAATACAGCTGCCTGCTCCATGCACCAGTTAGTCAGAGCAGCAGCCGCCCCACACTGTACAGCTCCTCCAACTTGGGCGGGGTGAGGGGCATGTGTGGACCTAACCAGAGAGTGGCAGTCCTGGGGGAAGGCACTTCAGTTTGGGGGGACAATGCCCCCTTGTGCCTTCCCTCATCTCTGCCCATGGGCTTGGGGCTTCTGCCCCATGGGGCAATGGGGATGATGGATACTCTGAAACTGGCTTGCAGACCCCTAGGGGGCCAAAGATCCACAGTTGAGAACCTTTGCACTAGATGGAGATGCTATCCCTGAGGCAGAGCCTAGCACTTGCAACTTTGAACATGTACCCAGTCCCAGTGCACACGCCGAGACCCTCTAACTCAATGGCTCTCAACCTTTCCAGACTCCTGTACCCATTCAGCAGTCTGATTTGTCTTGATTTTTCAAGCTTCACCTCACTTAAAAACTACTTGCTTACGAAATCAGACATAAAAATACAAAAGTGTCACAGCACACTATTATTGAAAAATTGCTGACTTTCTCATTTTTACCATATAATTATAAAATAAATCAATTGGAATATAAATATTGTACTTACATTTCAGTGTATAGTATATACAGTCATATAAACAAGCCATTGTTTATATGAAATTTTAATGTGTACTGACTTCGCTAGTATATGTAGCTTGTTGTAAAACTAGGCAAATATCTAGATGAGTTCATGTACCCCCAGGGGTACACATAGCCCTGGTTGAGAACCACTGCTTTAACTCACACTCACATGCACTGCTATACCTCCTACCTCTGGTTTTTCTGTGCACACGTAACTCATGATGTCCTGAGCAATACTGTCACAGTTTACCTGTGCTCCCCTATCTGTCTATATCCATCTGCTGCCTCTTGTATAGTTAGTCTGTAAGTCTTTGCAGGCAGGGACCATCTTCTTTGTTCTGTGTTTGTACAGTTTTTAACACAATGGGGTCCCTGGTCTATACTTAGAACCCCTGGGTGCTACCGTAATATAAATAACAAGACTTTATGAGTGGACAAATGTCAGTAGGGAACATATGCGAATCTGGCTATTGTTAGTTAAGTTTTTGCATTTGAATGTGATTTAGAGGAACTGAGTGTGTGGATTGGGATAATCCAAATTGCAAGTGCCAGGGAATTTGTTCTGAAGGGAGGAATCTGGGTACCACTGGGTAGTATGTTGAAGTGTATAGATTGGGCCTGCCTAAACTACTGTTTCTCCTTGATTTTTGGTAATGTGTTGGAGGGACTGTAACCGAACAACTTTAAATTACTGTCTAATTGATAATTTGTCAGGTGGTCACATGCAGGGGTGATGACAGACAAACTTCATCCTTCTCTTGACCTTTTCAAATCTCTTAGTTGCTTTCATACGATGAAGTATCAACAGCTGGACACAGCAGCCCAAATAAAGGCACATAGCACTTTTCACTATAACTCTCCATCACACCGACTGTATCATATCCTGAAACCTCCCTCTCTTGGTCAGTCACAGATGGGAAGGCTGTTCTTGAAAAATGAATTTCCCTTTTGTTTGTCTCTCTTACCAGTTTCTTTAAGGACTCTCTCATCAGCCTGGACCACGGAGCAGAGGCTATTGAGAACAAGTGTGCCAAGTTTGGTGGCTGTGCGTTCCGAAGATTTGTAGTAATCAAGGGCGGTGTTTGTCAGCACAAACCAGCGCTTCTTCACCTTCAGAGAGGATGTCTTGTTGCTGCTTTGAACTTCCTTATGAAGCCAGCCTAATGGGAAAGAGGCACAATAACCTTTAAGTTATTGGAGTGTACATGGGGGAACTAGCTGGGCTGAGCCTGTTCGAGGAAGGGACGGGCCCTGCAGAGCGCCCTGTGATAGCGGCACCCGTGAGCATAACCGCAAAGGCACTGGAGACTGTGGGGGAAACTGAAGAAGGGAAAGGCCCGCTGGAGGAGGAAGCAAATTCTGATCCCCGCACCTGAGGAACAGGAGGAACACAGGGTGGGGCACCAGCAGGCATGTGACTGGTGTGATGACCTGTAAGCAGAGGCAGAATTATGGGGGCAGCCGCTATATGTGCAGTGTGCCTTCTGCGGGAGGGGGATGAAGCGAACACGTACAGAGGTGGCTGGGGTCTGCCCGGCCCTGAATGGGGAACCGCTCCCGCAAGGGCCCCCTGCAGCTAGAAAGGAAAAGGGCCAAGGGGAGAGATGGCTGGGCTTTGCAGCTATTAGAGATGTAACAGGGTGGCCAGGAGAGCCTGGCCAGATCCCTGTTAGCCCCTCTCCAATTAAGGGGATTAGCTGCGGCTGGCAGAGGAGACCACACCCTGATTACCTGAGCACTGACACCTGTGGGCCTAATCAACCAGCTGGCCATATGAAGCTGGCAGGGAGGGAACAGGGCCAGGGGCGGGGAAGACACAAGAAGGGAAGGAGTGTATGGCTCTAGGTCCCTGCTGGTAGGGAAAGCTAGCAGCGCCCCAGGGTGTTGGCCTGAAGAAGGTGTAAATAGCTGGTGGTGGGAAATAGCACAAAGGAATAAAAGAGCACCAGTGCATACACTTGAGATAGTCTCCGACTGAGTTTTGTGGAGGAGCCAGGAGGGCGCCATTACACGGACATTTGCAATTCTCTTTATTTGTAATGGGCCAAGAGAGAAGGAGAAAACAGGTCTTATTCTGCTGTAATCCTGCCCTCAAGAAGGGCAAGTCTGGCTCAAAATTTCCTGGCCAGTAGAAAGCACCTTTGTTTTAAAAAAATATATTTTGTTTGGTTTTGGAGTTTCTATTTAGCGAAATTCAGAATTTTAAAAAATCTTATCCCTAAAGACTCTGCTACAAGAAGGAGATCACTCCTATGCAGACAACAGACCAGGGAAGGCAGAGAACTTTGGAGGTTCTCCACCAAGGGGCAGTCTTGGACCCAGGTTGGCTGTCAATCTTAGTTCTGACTCCCACCAGTAGGAACAGGGAGAACGCACCACAGTACAGACTGCTAGACATGGAGCACGTGGTGGGTTAGCAGGGGTGTTGGAACAATTTTTATAGTGGGAGTGCTGAGAGCCATTGAACCAAACTGTAAACCATGTATATAATGGAAACTATTTCAAGCCATGCGGGATGGCAGCACTCCCCAGTTCCAGCACATGAGGGGGTGAGAACCAATTCATCTACTTTGTTACCCTCTTGAGAACTATCTGATCCAGGGACAATGTGTGAGCCCATTACAGATAGACTCAGCCTGTCTTCCTCTTCTTCCAGGCAAGTGACTACTATCAATGTGCTACATAAGGCATTGAAAAGAGATCACTCTTGTGAGACATGCCTTCTCTTTCCCCTTGGGCAGATGGCTCATGTATACCTTCCCACCTATAACCTTTCATTACACCCTAATCAAGCTCAAGAGAAATGAAGATTCAATAATTCTAAAAGGCTGACAACATCTAAGATAAATATGGTTCTCCACTGTTAGAGACAGCAACAATCAGTCCATCAGCTATGGAGGAGGCTAGGTTCCCACTCAGGCAGATCACAAAGTAGCAGCGAGGGTGGGTCTAGGGCTCACACAGCATAATAATGAGAATCTACACAGGCAATTTTCAGAAGAAAACATGCTGTTTATCTCCCTTCCAGTCCATTAATGAAGGGGCTAGATAAGACCAGAACTAGCATAAAACTGAACACTGCGAGTCCCACTAGACGCCTCTATCTATGTGAGTGACATATCCAACCCCATTTGGATTTCCATTTTTGTGACATGATGATGATGTGTTCTTTGAGTTTGTGTGCAGAATAAGGTTACAGTACGTTTCCTTTTACCTCTCACAAGAAACTCCTGACCATCAATCTTGGATTCGCCTTTGGGTTTTTGCAGGAGCGAGATCCAGTGATGCATCTCCTCTGGGATGTCGCTGTTACAGTGAATCACTCGATTTGCTGTGATGATCACAAAGGAATTTGGCCTGCCAGAAAACATGAGAATTAAAACTGGTCATATCAGATCCATGTCTGGAGCAAAAGTACTGTTGAGACAGAGCACCTCTTCCCTAGTCATCTGTCCAAGTTTCCACTTCTTGAAATCTTCCTTTTTGTGTTTAAGCTCAGCGAAGATTTCTCTGTTAAGTCAAGCTGGTTGCCTGCCATATTTGCTATTTTGTCTGGACATTGGGATGGTTTGTTTCTGCACTGAATAAGGCTTCTTTAAAATACAGTCAGTTCTCCTGGAATCCTTTCCCCTTCATATTAGCCTCCCAGGGGATCCCACCTATCAGTTCCCTGAGGGAGTCAAAGTCTGCTTTTCTGAAGTCCAGGGTCCGTATTCTGTTGCTCTCCTTTCTTCCTTGCGTCAGGATCCTGAACTCAACTATTTAATGGTCATTGCTGCCCAGGTTGCCTCCCACTTCTACTTCCCCTATCAACTGTTCCCTGTTTGTGAGCAACGGGCCAAGAGGAACACAGCCCCTAATCCCTTAATTTATAAGGAGTCAGCACTGAATCTGGGGGTGGTGAGAGAGGGGAGTCTCTATATCTGAGACTCAGGGCTGTGGAGTAGAAGAGAGTCAAGCCAGATTTAGGAAGCAGAAGTTCCAGTCCTACATCTCTAGCCAGCCACCTCGTTTTGCACCTGGGATTACAGTGGGATAGAGACTAAGGGCAAGTTTACACTCGAAATGCTGCATGGGTGCACCTGTACCACTGTAGCGTTTTATCGAAGATACTCTAAATAAGTTAATCCAAATGAGTGACGTAGTTATGCCGATAGAGGTCTGTAGTGTAAGAACAGACCTAAGTATTACTCTACACTCCTTCAGTATAAAAAGCCTAGCTGAAGTAATGTCTAAAACTTTCCACCTTAACACCCAGCTAAGAATCCTTTAAAATACAAAAATTCTATAACTGTATTGTGAAAGCCCCTGCAGCCTGCAGGAGAAAAAAAAATACTTTAAAGCAAAGTAATGCAATAAGAAATGTAAGTAAGATGAGCCCATTGTTTATTTAACTGACAGTGAACACTTTCAGCTGAATAAAATGTGAACTGCTCCCTGATTTATATTCTGATTGGTTTCACAGCACAATGTATGAACTATAGAACCGCCCTGTGTTTTAAAAGGACCTTTTTTGGTTTTGTTAGGGAGCGGTAAGAGTAGAATTGAGTTTATTATGTTGGGAAGGCCTTCCTCAGGCTACAGCATATACTTGTTAATTTGGGCTTTTTCTGCAGAAAATGTCTGTCTTCTAATAAAGCTTTTCAAAAAAGTGTAAATTTTTATTTAACTTGGATTCCAAGGCCGTGAACCACAAAGATACTTCGGCATCTACTTCCTCTTTCAGGTACCACTGCGATCCACTAAACTCCAGCTCGGTTGCCACCTAACCCTGTAGGTGCCTAAAGTTGCTCAGCACCTATGTTTCTGCCTCTGAATATGTGTACTGCAGCCTCATTCTAGGTCCCCAGGGACCAATCTCCTGCCTAGGCCCCAGGACGATTCACAAACTGGGGAAGACAGGCATTCATCCACCTAAGTGACATGCAGGAGCACAGTCTGGTAGGCATGCTCAGACGCCACCTGCCAGGTTCGGCCCTTTAGAAGAGTCCACACAGAACACCTGAGGAGGCAGAGCTCCCTCTCAACTTTTAGTCTTGTGGTTAGGATACTGACCCAGGATGTCGGAGACCCCCAGCTCAAGTCCCCCTGCCATCTGAGGGGGAGAAGGGATTTGAAGAAGGGTCTGCAACCTCTCAAGTGACTGCCCTAACCATTAGGCCTATGGAATATTCTGATATGAGTCTCTCTCCTACTGAAGTTCTTCCACTTCAAATAACTGACTAATTAAATATTACCTGGGCTAGAGAAAGAGTTAGACTGAATCTTTAGTCTATTGGTTAGGGCATTCACCTGAGGAATGGCAGAGCCTTGTTCAGAAAGGGGACTATGAACTGCAGGTCTCCCACATCCTGAGTGAATACCCTAACCACTGGTCTAAAGGAGGTCTGCCTTTCCCCTCCTGCCCTCCAGGTGTTTTGTTTCTGATCCCACATGTGACTTAGGTGGCCAAATGCCTCTCTCCCCTCCTTCCCCCGTTTGTGGATCACAAACAGAAATAGGTGCCTGTCTCTGAGATGGGAAGGGACTTAGCACTGGCTAGCTTAGGTGGCTCCCTATCTAGGATGCTGACTTTGTGGTTTGCAGTTTAAGGTGCCTCTGTCTCTCCCCATTCATCATACAGGAGCCTAGATGCCTAACTCAGGCTTCACGACACTGAGCATCACAGCACCTAATTCTAGGTGCCAAAAAAATCACAGGAGGAACACTGTGCTCCACAAAGCATGAGTCTTTATGTGGGTCTGGGCCCAAGTGACTAATAGGCTCTATCATTAGGAAGAGTTTGGTGGATTACAAACGTTCTCAGAGCGGTAGCCATGTTGGTCCATATCAGCAAAAAGAACGAGGAGTCCTTGTGGCATCTTAGAGACTAACAAATTTATTTGAGCATAAGCTTTTTGTGTGTTTAGCCCACGAAAGCTCATGTTCAAATCAATTTGTTAGTTTCTAAAGTGCCACAAGGACTCCTCATTCTTTTTACTAATGTTCTGTGAATCACAGCTTGGAATAACTGAGCTACTGAAATATTAGTGATCAGATACTGTCGTGGAATTTTTCATGTACTGTTATTGGTCATATCATCAATTATTGGAGGATATTATGCTGGTAGCATAATAACTTGATTAACATTTTGGAATATGGTTGACAAATCCAAAACTGAACAGATTTTGAACCAATATGGATGAAGTGACCAGCCATATTACAATTACATCAATATAACAAGGTTCAAAAAAGAACTAGATAAATTCATGGAGGATAGGTCCACCAATGTCTATTAACCAGGCTGGGCAGGAATGGTGTCCCTAGCCTCTGTTTGCCAGAAGCTGGGAATGAGCGACGGGGATGGATCACTTGATAATTACCTGTCCTGTTCATTCCCTCTGGGGCACCTGGCATTGGCCACTGTTGGCAGACAGGATACTGGGCTAGATGGACCTTTGGTCTGATGCAGTAGGGCCATTCTTATGTTTAAGTAGGGAATAACATTCCTGAGTTTAATGACTTCTTTTTAGCAAGGCTGTTATTGCTAAATCTACAAGATTAAGATCTTGCAGCCAAAGTAATTTTAACACAGGGCAGCGAGACGCAGGCGGGCTCAAGCTTCAGTCCCCACTTCTGGGGTCATGTAATAATGTTTATTGTCAGAAGGGGGTCATGGTGCAATGAAGTTTGAGAACCCCATATCTACTCTCATCTCCTTTATGATCCAGAACATCAGCAAACCAGGAGCAGCTAACAGCAGAGGCTAACAGAGGGAGTTTGCCTGGGATCTGTCCAACAGGAGGTATGCTAAGTGCTGCATTAGGGGGGCTGTGCTGGTGAGTATCTGAGTGTCTGTTGCGGGGACAGTTTGTCAGTTTGACTGTGTGCTTGATCGTTTGTTTGAAAAGTGTGAATTGGGAGTGCATTGTTCCTGGTGGGCCTTGAGTGGGCCTGACTCTTATAAAAAAGCAGTCAGCTAAGTGGCGAACAGCGGAGGCTAACAGAGGGAGTTTGCCTGGGAGTTCGCCTGGGGAGAGCCCACTGAGGCTTTCATCCTGCAGGCTTCTGTGAGTTGCTGCAACAGCTGAGGAAGCTCTTAGAAGGAAGAAATTATGGAAGGTGAGCATTCAGCCATTTTAATCCGCACAGGTTGTGCCATGTTTGTCTTTCTTCCCCAGGATAAAAGTGACTTTGTCTGTTCAAAGTGCAAGCTGGTCTGCATATTGGAAGAGAAGTTTCAAGGTCTGGAGAAACAAGTATCGACCCTGTGTTGCACAAGCGAAAATGAAGATTTCCTGGACAGATGTCAGGATATGCTTCTAGGAGCACAACTTTCTAAAGAATTGGAGCAAGTTGTGCAGAGAGGAGAGAGGGACGGTGAAGAAATTTGGCAGCATGTGACCTCCAGAAGAAGAAAGAGGAGTGTCCATGTACCAGCAATGGAGATACAGGTGAGCAACCATTTTCATGTTCTCTCCATAGGTATTAATGCGGAGAGTGGACTAGATGGTACATCTGAAGAAGGGAGTAGAAGGAGGCTCCACCGATTGGAAGGCATGAGATGCACTGTCCTAGTGATGGGTGATTCACGACCACTGCTCCCAAGAGAAGGAGGCAGGTGGTGGTGGTCAGGGACTCTCTCCTAAGCGGGACTGAGTTATCTATCTGCTGCCCTGACCGAGAAAACCGGGAGGTCTGCTGCTTGCCAGGAGCTAGGATTCACGATGTGAAGGAGAGACTGCCGAGACTCATCAAGCCCTCGGATTGCTACCCCTTCCTGCTTCTCCATGTGCACCAATGATACTGCCAAGAATGACGTTGAGCGGATCACTGCTGACTATGTGGCTCTGGGAAGAAAGATAAAGGAGTTTGAGGCACAAGTGGTGTTCTCGTCCATCCTCCCTGTGCAGGGAAAAGGCCTGGGTAGAGACAGTTGAATTATGGAAGTCAACGAATGGCTACGCAGGTGGTGTCAGAGAGAAGGCTTTGGATTCTTTGACCACGGGATGGTGTTCCAAGAAGGAGCAGTGCTAGGCAGAGATGGGCTCCACCTAACAAAGAGAGGGAAGAGCATCTTCGCAAGCAAGCTGGCTAACCTAGTGAGGAGGGCTTTAAACTAGGTTCACTGGGGGAAGGAGACCAAAGCCCTGAGGTAAGTGGGGAAATGGGATATCAGGAGGATGCACGAGTAGGAGAGCGCAAGAGGGGAGGACTGCTGTCTCACACTGAGAAAGCAGGACAATCAGTGTGTTATATTAAGTGCCTATACATAAATTAAAGAAGCATGGGAAACAAGCAGGGAGAACTGGAAGTCCTGGCACAGTCAAGGAACTATGATGTGATTGGAATAGCAGAGACTTGGTGGGGTAACTCACATGACTGCAGCACTGTCATGGATGGATATAAACTGTTCAGGAAGGACAGGCAGGGCAGAAAAGATGGGGGAGTTGCATTGTATGTAAGAGAGCAGGATGATTGCTCAGAGCTCTGGTATGAAACTGCAGAAAAACCTGAGAGTCTCTGGATTAAGTTTAGAAGTGTGAGCAACAAGGGTGATGTCATGGTGGGAGCCTGCTATAGACCACCAGACCAGGGGGATAAGGTGGACAAGGCTTTCTTCTGGCAACTAGCAGAAGTTACTAGATCGCAGACCCTGGTTCTCATGGGAGACTTTAATCACCCTGAGATCTGCTGGGAGAGCAATATAGCAGTGCACAGACAATCCAGGAAGTTTCTGGAAAGTGCAGGGGACAATTTCCTGGCACAAATGCTGGAGGAACGGACTAGGGGCAAAGCTCTTCTAGACCTGTTGCTCACAAACCAGGAAGAATTAGTAGGGGAAGCAAAAGCGGATGGGAACCTGGGAGGCAGTGACCATGAGATGGTCAAGTTCAGGATCCTGACACAAGAAAGAAAAAAAAAGAAAGAAAGAAAGAAGAGCAGCAAAATACAGACCCTGAACTTCAGAAAAGCAGACTTTGACTCCCTCAGGGAACTGATAGGCAGGATCCCCTGGGAGAATAACAGAGGGCAGAAGGAGTCCAGGACAGCTGGCTGTATTTTAAAGAATTCTTATTGAGGTTGCAGGAAAAAAACATCCTGATGTGTAGAAAGAATAGTAAATACGGCAGGAGACCAGCTTGGCTTAACAGTGAAATCCTTGCTGATCTTAAATGCAAAAAAGAAGCTTACAAGAAGTGGAAGACTGGACAAATGACCAGGGAGGAGTATAAAAATATTGCTCAGGCATGCAGGAGTGAAATCAGGAAGGCCAAATCACAGTTGGAGCTGCAGTTAGCAAGAGATGTTAAGAGTAACAAGAAGGGTGTCTTCAGGTATGTTAGTAACAAGAAGAAAGTCAAGGAAAGTCTGGGCCCCTTACTGAATGAGGGAGGCAACCTAGTGACAGAGGATGTGGAAAAAGCTCATGTATTCAATGTTTTTTTTGCCTTTGTCTTCATAAACAAGGTTAGCTCCCAGACTGCTGCACTGGGCAGCACAGCATGGGGAGTAGGTGACCAGCCCTCTGTGGAGAAAAAAGTAGTTCGGGACTATTTAGAAAAATTGGACAAGCACAAGTACATGGGGCTGGATGCGCTGCATCTGAGGGTGCTAAAGAAGTTGGCGGATGTGATTGCAGAGCCATTGGCCATTATCTTTGAAAACTCATGGTGAATGGGGGAGGTCGCAGAAGACTGGAAAAAGGCTAATGTAGTTCCCATCTTTAAAAAGGGAAGGAGGAGGATCCGGGGAACTAGAGGTCAGTCAGCCTCACATTAGTCCCTGGAAAAATCATGGAGCAGGTCCTCAAAGAATCAATTCTGAAGCACTTAGAGAAGAGGAAAGTGATCAGGAACAGTCAGCATGGATTCACCAAAGGCAAGTCATGCCTGACTAACCTAATTGCCTTCTATGAGGAGATAACTCGGTCTGTGGATGAGGGGAAAGCAGTGGGTGCATTATTCCTTGACTTTAGCAAAGCTTTTGATATGGTCCCCCACAGTATTCTTGCCAGCAAGTTAAAGAAGTATAGGCTGGATGAATGGATTATAAGGCGGATAGAAAGCTGGCTAGATTGTCAGGCTCAGCGAATAGTGATCAACGGCTTCATGTCTAGTTGGCAGTTGGTATCAAGTGGAGTGCCCCAAGTGTCGGTCCTGTGGCCGGTTTTGTTCAATATCTTCATTAATGATCTGGAGGATGGCATGGATTGCACCCTCAGCAAGTTCGCAGGTCACACTAAACTGGGAGGAGTGGTAGATACGCTGGAGGATAGGGATAGGATACAGAGGGACCTAGACAAATTAGAGGATTGGGCCAAAAAAAACCTGATGAGGTTCAACAAGGGCAAGTGCAGAGTCCTGCACTTAGGACGGAAGAATCCCATTCACTGTTACAGACTAGGGACCGAATGGCTAGGAAGCAGTTCTGCAGAAAAGGACCTAGGAGTTACAGCGGACGAGAAGCTGGATATGAGTCAACAGTGTGACCTTGTTGCAAAGAAGACTAATGGCATTTTGGGCTGTACAAGTAGGGGCATTGCCAGCAGATCGAAGGGCGTGATCATCCCCTATATTTGACATTGGTGATGCGTCACCTGGGGTACTCTGTCCAGTTTTGGGCCCCACTCTGTAAGAAGGATGTAGAAAAATTGGAAAGAGTCCAGTGGAGGGCAACAAAAATGATTAGGGGGCTGGAGCACATGACTTATGAGGAGAGGCTGAGGGAACTGGGATTGTTTAGTCTGCAGAAGAGAAGAATGAGGGGGGATTTGATAGCTGCTTTCAACTACCTGAAGGGGGGGTCCAAAGAGGATGGATCTAGACTGTTCTCAGTGGTAGCAGATGACAGAACAAGGAGTAATGGTCTCAAGTTGCAGTGGGGGAGGTTTAGGTTGGATATTAGGAAAATCTTTTTCACTAGGAGGGTGGTGAAGCACTGGAATGGGTTACTGAGGGAGGTAGTAGAATCTCCTTCCTTACATGTTTTTAAGGTCAGGCTTGACAAAGCCCTGGCTGGGATGATTTCATTGGGAACTGGTTCTGCTTTGAGCAGGGGGTTGGACTAGATGACCTCCTGAGGTCCCTTCCCACCCTGATATTCTATGATTTCACCCAATTCTCTCTGTATGGAGCTCATCAACTTGTGTTTGACCAAAGCATATCTTCCAGAAATGCATCCACTCTTGATCTGAAGACATTACAGATGGAGAATGGGACCCACCACTTCCCTTGGCTGTTTGTTCCAATTGTTTATTACCTTCACTGTTAAAAATGTGTGCCTTATTCCTAATTTGAATTTGTCAGGCTTCAGATTCCAGCCATTGATTCTTTTGCTTAGGTCAAAGAATCCTTTAGAACCTGGTACTCCAGTCTTCAAAAGAATTTTTGTAGCTCTTTTCTGAACCCTGTCCAATTCTTCTGCATCCTTTTAAAAATTTGGACATAAGAAGTGGATGCAGTATTAACTCACCACTTCATTTGCCTACGTACAATATTTAAGGGCCACTGAAATCCTCAGAATCCCTGCTCAGGTGCCACTTAACTCTGTAGACAACTAAATTCCCAAGGTGCGTAAGTTTCCACCAATGGGTATGTGCAAAGCTACCTAACTGAAACTGACCCTATAGCCTGGGGGATAAGACAGTCAACTGAGATGTGGGAGAGTCAGGTTCACTCTTGCGGAGTGTTTGTTCTTTGGCAGGGCACAGGGCCAGTGCAACCCATTAGGTGACCTACACGGTCGCCTAGGGCACTAGCATTTTGGGGGGCAGCATTTCGGGTCGGCGGCCGGATGTTTGGCCGCCCTAGTCGTCATCAGGATTTAGGCAGAGGGACCTGGGGCACGCGGGCGCAGGGAGGGCCGCCTGCAGCAAGGGGGGGGGGCGTGGCACACAGGGAAACCGCTCCCCACCCCAGCTCATCTCTGCTCCACCTCCTCCCCTGAGCACGCCACCTCGCTCTGCTTCTCTCCCTTGCAGGCTTGCAGCGCCAATCAGCTGTTTGGCGCTGCAAGCCTGAGAGGTGGGAGAAGTGGAGCGGCGACAGTATGCTTGGGCAGGAGGTGGAGCAGAGGTGAACTGGGGCAGGGAGCTGCCGCACGGCTCCCCAGGCCGGGAGTAACTGCCATGTGGGGCGGAGCCTCAGGGCGGACGGGGGGGCAGAGGGCTGCCACAGGGCTGGAGGGGGCGCAAGGTGGAAGCTTAGCCTACGGTGCAAAACATCCTTGCACCCACCCTGGCGGGGCAGGTTATTGTCCTAAGTTTAGAGCAGGGGTAAGCGTGCCAAAGGCGGCACATGAGCTGATTTTCAGTGGCACTCACACTGCCCGGGTCCTGGCCACCAGTCTGGGCGGCTCTGCATTTTAATTTAATTGTAAATGAAGTTTCTTAAACATTTTAAAAACCTTATTTACTTTGCATACAACAACAGTTTAGTTATATGTTATAGACGTATAGAAAGAGACCTTCTAAAAACCTTAAAATGTATTACTGGCACGCAAAATCTTAAATTAGAGTGAGTAAATGAAGACTAGGCACAGCACTTCTGAAAGGTTGCCGACCCTTAGTTTAGAGTATATTTGTTAGGTATTTCTGGCTCCAAACACTCCTTCTCTAAACGTTGAGTTTGAGTTTGTAGTGCCTTTGCCCTTTACACCCTCCCCTTGCATCACTGATTAACTCTGTCCTAGCTGCTCCTGCTAGTCTCCACCCCAGATAAGCTTTCCTATCCATAAGATGCAGGACATCCCATTCATACAGACTCCTCTCCCACTGAAATGTGGCCCAACGTTCCACATCATCAAAACTTCAACTTCATGTCAGTCACATAGTCAGTGATTCATCATCAGTTTTTTCTGCCTTTTCTTGCTCATAGGACTGGCAGGACCTCTGAGAAGACTGGACTTTCTTCTTCTTTTTCAACAATCTGTGTAGTCCCACATGATGCTGTAACACTGGTTTCAACGTGTGTCTTCAGCAGCAGAGATCTGCCAGGTGACTTCAGAATCCCATCCAATCTTGCAGTAACATCACAAGTCTTAGTTCCTGTCATCCTTGTGTCCCTTTCTAAAGCCTCTGTCCACTCTTCTTAACACAGACTCACTGCTGACAATTGCTTGTCATCTTAGGCATCTTTGGGGTATAAAGCAGCAATTCCAAAGTGCATCCCCTATAGTTTTCTGGTCCATTCTCATAAGAACATAACAGCAGCCATACTGGGTCAGAGCAAGGCCCATCTAGCCCAGTGTCCAGTCTTCTGACAGTGGCCAGTGCCAGGTGCCCCAGAGGGAATGAAGAGAACAGGTAATCCTCAAGTGATCCATCTCCTGTCAGCCATTCCCAGCTTCTGGCAAATAGAGGCTAGGGACACCTTCCATGCCTATCCTGGCCGTTCATCAACACGTAATTCTTCAGAGACATTCTAGGTAGTCACCTCACTATCATCCCCACTTTACAGATGGGAAATTGAGGCACTGAGCAACTAAGTGACTTGCCCAGTACCTTTCAGGATGTTTGTGACAGAGCCAGAATTGAACCTGTGTCTCCGACAGGCCAGGCTAAGTGCTCTAACCACTGGATTGTCCTTCCTCTCTGGTGGGGAATTGCAAAAGGAGATTCCCTATATGATGTGGCCCACATAAGGACAGGGCACAACAACCATTCCTGTGAGTACCTACACAGGAAGAAGGTATCAAATAATGGAAGACTCTTTCATTTATCAGCCTAACTGAGGCATAATGAGATCCATTAGCAGGCAGTTGAAGTTAGAAAAAGTCAAACTGGAATGAAGATGCAGTGTTTTAACAGTGAGGGTAATTATTAACTGGAATAGCTTCCTAATATATTTGGGAGATTCTCCACCATTTGGAGCCTTTACTTGAAACTGTATGTCTTTCTTAAAGTTATGCTCCAGCTCAACCACGAGTAATTGTGATGAATGAAAGAATCATTGGGTGAAAATCTGTGATCCATGTTCTGCAGGAGGTCAGACTAGATGATCAGTGTGGTCCCTTGTGGACCACTCAGTCCTTGCTCCCTCCTAGTAACATATCAGCGAGAAAGAACAATGCCATAGCCCCATCCTTCAACATACCAGCCTGCAAAGTGGGGCACACATACCAGGGAAAGCACCCTATGTCATCCTAACATGTGCCCCGCCCTTGTGTGCAGTGAATAGTCCCATAAGAGGCACCATCTGTCCCAGTGCGCCTCCTAGGATGACACAGCTGCTCTACCCTACAAAGAGCACCATACAGAGTGTGCAACTGAGCCCTGTAGATTTGTTTTGATTATTCCTCACTTTTCCTCTTTTTTTCCCATTTGTTTATCTTTCCTTGAAATGCTTTGAATTAAGGAGGATTTAATTCAGTGGGGCAGAGATGACATACACACAGTGTTTCAACCTTCACTTCCCAAAACAGGTTTCATTAATAGATTCACAGATTTTAAGGCAAGAAGAGACAATTATGATACTCAAGTCTGACTTCTCACAGGCCACAGAATTCCACCAAATGATAGCTGCATCAAGCCCATAAGTTCTGATTGAATGAGAGAGAATCTTTTACAAAGTCATCTGATCTTGACAGTCAGACTACGCTGTTCCACCTATGAGATGGAAAGGGGAACAAACTTTCATTTAAAAAAAATATATTTCTAGACCTCATGGCTATGAAGGAAACCAAAGTGGAACAACGTATAGACTGAAGCAGCATAAAGCAGGAGGCTGAGCTACCCCATGGGGCAAACTTCTTATTATTTAAAACAAGTTTGGTGCTGATGATGTGCTCCTGCATGTGCAAAAACAAACCGAAGCCAGGCCCTGCCCCAAAGAGCTACCAATCCAAAAGGTAATGATGTAGTTACAGTGCAGCTTATGCCTACCTGTCAGGATTGTCTGAGGCACAGACAGAGTCGATGAGCCCCACATCCAGGGTTCCCTTCACAGGGGGAGAGACAGACATTTAT
Organism: Gopherus evgoodei; assembly: GCF_007399415.2. Taxonomy (NCBI): domain Eukaryota; kingdom Metazoa; phylum Chordata; order Testudines; family Testudinidae; genus Gopherus; species Gopherus evgoodei. The sequence goes on along the minus strand of NC_044332.1, from coordinate 81,099,681 downwards.
CAACAATGTACATCCTAAAGCAGAAACATTCTCCTTCCTCATAAAAATCAAGAACCAAAGCTTTGCTTCTAAATTCTATCTGCTTTAATACGAGCGAGTCAGTGATAGAGAGGAAGGGGGATATGAGGCAGACTTCTATGTTCTGCAGACAGAAAGATGATGCAGAACTCCACACAGGAGCTGTGATAGTCAGTCAGCATTATGAAGCTCTGGGAAAACTGCATCTCTACCTCCCAGTCTCAGAACAAACAAATATTGAATATTGATATTCTCTTTATACAAATCTCCTCCTCCTGTATTTACTGTACTCAAAACCCTGTTTGGCCTCCCCAAACCAACCAAGACCACCATCAATGATGCAACTCACTTTGCCCCACTCAAACTGCCAAAGATTCCTTGCCTCTGAATGATTCATCCCTGCTCTGCCCTTTCTTAAACCAGTTTTGAAGTCTGCCTGTCTGTAAATCATTAACTGTTCTGCCCATGGTAACTGTGCATAGCTTACTTACACTGTTCAGGAATTACTTCAGTGCTGAGTTGGAAACACCTGCACAAGACTGACAGAACAATAATAGCTCTAAACATCCAACTTGCCAGGAATCTGGTCCTCTAGTAACTCACCACCGCATTCTTCGGATTTGCCTGTTCATCTTGCATTTCCCTCAGCTGTTGGGCTGTGGCACCGTGCACTCGGCTCAGGACATTAAACCAACCACTAACAATCAGAATGAAACCAAGGTTAGGATTTATGCAGTGAAACTAGACTCCAGAAAATGATCAGATTGAGAAGGAAACAGAAACCCACCATCCGATGGAAGAATTATTTCACTCACTTCTTTCCTACAACTCTCCAAAAGTGCCTCAGCCCTCTGACCCTGATGGAAGCTCACCTTTTTCCCAACCGTCCATTTATTCCTGGAATATCTACATAAGCTCCCAGACACCTGGCCTCACCAACCCCTTGGCAACTGCTCCTACACAATCCAATTCCCCACTGCCAGCATGAGGAATTAGAAGTGGGTTATATGATGCACACCTGTTAGTGGACTTGGGAGAGGTTTCAGCAATGGGAAGGCAAGACGGGTTGGGACTCATTCCAGAAAAGAGTTCTGACTTGCCTCAACTCCCAAAAACCTTCTTGAACTAGCTCCCTTATCTGACCTGTGTACAAACCCTAAAATCAGACTGTTTCCAACTGGTCAGTTTTATGATTTAACTCCCTGCTAACAGGGAGTTTCGCAAGGGAGTCTGGAAGGGGCGTGGGAAGGGAGCAGGGGTCCCTTGCCGGTTCTATCTGTTTCCCTTTATTCCCCTTAAAACCTATAAACCAAACTACATTCAAAACTTCTTGCTTTAAACAACATGTGACGTTATTGATATAAACTGGAACCATATAGAACATGGGTTGCAACCAAGGTCCTGTAGTGGCACCAGATCTTATGTAAAGGGGGTCATATAAGGTGTCTAAGACCAGGTTACGGGTTACTGGTTATGATTATGCTGTCTGTATGTCTGTATCATTTTGTAGTTGAAGTTATAAGTATTGGCTGTATACTGTCTATATTTCAAACTTATGCTGTGTTACTGGGAAAGATCCCAGACAAGTGGGTGTTAGCTCTGCTTAACCTGCTTGATGGCCCATTAAGGACCATCAGCTACACAACTGACCCATTAAGAGGAGGCAGATTCGCCTTGTGACTCAGCAGGGTGTGCAGAAACTGGCCCATGTGACTGCAGACTCCATTTTGCTGTAATTTTCCACAGTAAGAACAAAGAAATGTTCTTACACCTGGAAGTGCCTATATAAGGCTGATGCCTCATGTCCATCTTGTCTTCAATCCTGCTTCTTACCTCTGGAGGGACTTTGCTACAAACTGAAGCTCTACACAAAGGACTGAGGACCCATCCCAGCTGGGGATGTACTCCAGAGACTTGATTTGAACCTGCAGTTTACTCCATCACTGCTACAAGCCTGAACTAAAAACTTTGCCATTACTGTATGTAATTGATTCCATTTAACCAATTCTAGCTCTCATCTCTATCTTTTTCCTTTTATGAATAAACCTTTAGATTTTAGATTCTAAAGGATTGGCAACAGTGTGATTTGTGGGTAAGATCTGATGTGTATATTGACCTGGGTCTGGGGCTTGGTCCTTTGGGATCGAGAGAACCTTTTTCTTTTACTGGGGTATTGGTTTTCATAACCATTCATCCCCAGGACGGGTGGCACTGGTGGTGACACTGGGAGACTGGAGTGTCTAAGGAAATTGCTTGTGTGACTTGTAGTTAGCCAGTGGGGTGAAACTGAAGTCATTTTTGTCTGGCTGGTTTGGTTTGCCTTAGAGGTGGAAAAACCCCAGCCTGGGGCTATAACTGCCCTGTTTGAGCAATTGGTCCTGAACTGGCATTCTCAGTTGGGTCCCGCCAGAACTGCAACGTCACACAACGCTTCCATTAACTAGGAGACAATGCTGGCAGAAGCCAAGCTGCAGAGTGGGGGCTATCCAGTTTATTGTACTGAGTGTAGCATGTATGATTACCTGCCCTGTGGGAGGGTGGCATATGTGTGCATTCGGTGCAAGGAGCTCCTGGCCCTCAGAGACCACGTACGGACTTTGGAGGCCAGGATGGCGGAACTGGAGGAGCTAAGAGAGGCAGAGATGTATGTTGATTAGGCTTTCAGGGACATTGTAGAATTGTCCCACCTCTGGTCAGACAGTCCCTGCGCTGTTTAGGAGGATGAAAGGCCCATGCAAGCAAAGCAGTCAACGGGAGCAGAGGGAAACCTTCCCATAGTTGGGACCCTCCTTCCAGATGGTACTAGGGTTGCTTCTTGCACTGAGGTTACCTCTCTGGGGGAGGGAACTCCAGTTGCTAGGAAAAGGCAGGTGTTAGTAATGGGAGATTCAATCATTAGAAACATAGATAGCTGGGTTTGTGATAACCAGGAGAACCGTATGGTGACTTGCTTGCCTGGTGCGAAGGTTGCGGATCTCTCAAGGCATCTAGACAGACTTATGTGTAGTGCTGGGGAGGAGCCAGTGGTCGTGGTACATGTAGGTACCAATGACATAGGGAAGGGTAGGAGAGATATCCTGGAGGACAAATTTAGGCTGCTAGGGAAGAGACTCAAATCCAGCACCTCTGTGGTGGCATTCTCAGAAATGTTCCCAGTTCCACATGCAGGGCCAGGTAGACAGGCAGAGCTTCAGAGTCTCAATGAGTGGATGAGATGATGGTGTAGAGAGGAGGGGTTTACATTCATTAGGAATTGGGGAAACTTTTGGGAGAGGGGGAGCCTATACAGGAGAGATGGGCTCCACCTAAATCAAAGTGGAACCAGACTGTTGGCACTAAACATTAACAAGATTGTAGAGCAGTTTTTAAATGAGGAGATGGGGGAAAGCCAACTGCTGCAGAGGAGCATGTGGATCAGACAGAGACTTCTCTTAGGGGAGAGTCTAATGATAGAGAATCTCCAAGTTATAGTCAGGAGCAGAAGATGGAAGAGGATAATGTAAGGGCCAGATCAGATGATAAACATTCAAATAAAAAAGATTCTGACACATCAGAAAAGGGCAGACAAATAAACAGGGACAAGTTTTTAAAGTGCTTGTACACAAATGCTAGAAGTCTAAATAATAAGATGGGTGAACTAGAGTGCCTTGTGATAAAGGAGGATATTGATATAATAGGCATCACAGAAACCTGGTGGACTGAGAGCAATGAATGGGGCACAATCATTCCGGGGTACAAAATATATTGGAAGGACAGAACAGGTCGGGGGGTGTGGGGGGGAGTGGCACTATATGTGAAAGAAAATGTAGAATCAAATAAAGTAAAAATCTTGAGTGAATCCACAGGTTCCATAGAATCTCTATGGATAGAAATTTCATGCTCTAATAAGAATATAACATTAGGGATCTGTTATCAACCACCTGACCAGGACAGTGATAGTGATGATGAATGGCTAAGGGAAATTAGAGAGGCTATCAAAATTAAGAACTCAATAATAGTGGGGGTTTTCAATTATCTCCATATTGACTGGAAACATTTCACTTCAGGACGAAATGCAGAGATAAAATTTCTCAATACTTTAAATGACTGCTTCATGGAGCAGCTGGAATGGGAACCCACAAGGGGAGAGGCAACTCTAGATTTAGTCCTGAGTGGAGTGCAGAAGCTGGTCCAAGAGGTACCTATAACAGGACCGCTTGGAAATAGCGACTATAATACAATAGCATTCAACATCCCTTTGGTGGGAAGAACATCTCAACAGCCCAACACTGTGGCATTTAATTTCAAAAGGGGGAACTATGCAAAAATTAGAGGGTTAGTTAAACAGAAGTTAAAAAGTACAGTGACTAAAGTGAAATCCCTGCAAGCTGCATGGATGCTTTTAAAAGACACCATAATGGATGCCCATCTTCAATGTATACCCCAATTTAAGAAACACAGTAAAAGAACTAAAAAAGAGCCACCGCGGCTTAACAACCATATAAAAGAAGCAGTGAGAGATAAAAAGACTTCCTTTAAAAAGCAGAAGTCAAATCCTAGTGAGGCAAATAGAAAGGAGCATAAACACTGCCAAATTAAGTGCAAGAATGTAATAAGAAAAGCCAAAGAGGAGTTTGAAGAACGGCTAGCCAAAAACTCCAAAGCTAATAACAAAATGTTTTTTAAGTACATCAGAAGTAGGAAGCCTGCTAAACAATCAGTAGGGCCCCTTGATGATCGAGATATAAAAGGAGCATTTAAAGACGATAAAGTCATTGCAGAGAAACGAAATGGATTCTTTGCTTCAGTCTTCAAGGCTGAGGATGTTAGGGAGATTTCCAAATCTGAGTCAGCTTTTGTAGGTGATAAATCTGAGGAACTGTCACAGATTGAAGTGTCACTAGAGGAGGTTTTGGAATTAATTGATAAACTTAACAGTAACAAGTCACCGGGACCAGATGGCATTCACCCAAGAGTTCTGAAAGAACTCAAATGTGAAGTTGCGGAACTATTAACTAAGGTTTGTAACCTGTCCTTTAAATCGGCTCCTGTACTCAATGACTGGAAGTTAGCTAATGTAACACCAAAATTTTAAAAGGACTCTAGAGGTGATCCCAGCAATTACAGACCGGTAAGTCTAATGTCAGTACTGGGCAAATTAGTCGAAACAATAGTTAAAAATAAAATTGTCAGACACATAGAAAAACAAACTGTTGAACAATAGTCAACATGGTTTCTGTATAGGGAAATCGTGTCTTACTAATCTATTAGAGTTCTTTGAAGCGGTCAACAAACATGTGGACAAGGGGGATCCAGTGAACATAGTGTACTTAGATTTCCAGAAAGCCTTTGACAAGGTCCCCCACCAAAGGCTCTTATGTAAATTAAGCTGTCATGGGATAAAAGGGAAGATCCTTTCATGGACTGAGAACTGGTTAAAAGACAGGGAACAAAGGGTAGGAATTAATGGTAAATTCTCAGAATGGAGAGGGGTAACTAGTGGTGTTCCCCAAAGGTCAGTCCTCAGACCAATCCTATTCAACTTATTCATAAATGATCAAGAGAAAGGGGTAAACAGTGAGGTGGCAAAGTTTGCAGATGATACTAAATTGCTCAAGATAGTTAAGACCAAAGCAGACTGTGACGAACTTCAAAAAGATCTCACAAAACTAAGTGATTGGGCAACAAAATGGCAAATGAAATTTAATGTGGATAAATGTAAAGTAATACACATTGGAAAAAATAATCCCAATTATACATACAATACGATGGGGGCTAATTTAGCTACAACACGTCAGGAAAAAGATCTTGGAGTCATCGTGGATAGTTCTCTGAAGATGTCCACGCAGTGTGCAGAGGTGGTCAAAAAAGCAAACAGGATGTTAGGAATCATTAAAAAGGGGATAGAGAATAAGACTGAGAATATATTATTGCCCTTATATAAACCGATGGTATGTCCACATCTTGAATACTGTACAGATGTGGTCTCATCTCAAGAAAGATATACTGGCACTAGAAAAGGTTCAGAAAAGGGCAACTAAAATGATTAGGGGTTTGGAACGGGTCCCATATGAGGAGAGATTAAAAAGGCTAGGACTCTTCAGCTTGGAAAAGAGGAGACTAAGGGGGGATATGATAGAGGTATATAAAATCATGGTGTGGAGAAAGTAAATAAGGAAAAGTTATTTACTTATTCCCACAATACAAGAACTAGGGGTCACCAAATGAAATTGGTAGGCAGCAAGTTTAGAACAAATACAAGGAAGTTCTTCTTCAGGCAGCGCACAGTCTACTTGTGGAACTCCTTACCTGAGGAGGTTGTGAAGGCTAGGACTGTAACAGCGCTTAAAAGAGAACTGGATAAATTCATGATGGTTAAGTCCATTAATGGCTATTAGCCAGGATGGGTAGGGAATGGTGTTCCTAGCCTCTGTTTGTCAGAGGATGGAGATGGATGGCAGGAGAGAGATCATTTGATCATTGCCTGTTAGGTCCACTCCCTCTGGAGTACCTGGCATTGGCCAGGGTCAGTAGACAGGATACTGGGTTGGATGGACCTTTGGTCTGACCCGGTACGGCCGTTCTTGTGTTCTTATGTAAAGGGAAGGATATGAAGTTACTTGGCTGTGACAGGGATTCCTGTTCCAGCCACAAGGCTTGAGAGTGAATCAGTCCTGGAGAGCCAGCAGAGAGCTCATCCCACTCTAAACTTCAGATAAGAAGCATCTGGGTTTTGTAGAAGTGTCACTAACAAAAGCTCTAAAACGACAGTGGTTTGCCCTTTCTAGTGCAGCTGCAGGTGCTTTCCTCTTCCTCGGAATGGATGTTGCTATGGTGAGGCCAAGGGCTGACATTTAATACTTATTTCTGCCATCTGGCCAGGATGCCAGAAGGGAAGGATATGAGTTATTCTCTGGGTTTACATTGCTGAGGTTTTATCAGATGACTCTGCAGACTCTGATAAACTAAAGCTCTCACTCTGAGTCCTGGATAAAACAAATTCCCTCTGCAGGTTGCCTCAGTCATTTACAGAAACCATGAATGGTTGGCATTGTTCACCTTGGATTTTATTTAATAAATAAATCAGCTAATAGATATTACAATTATAATAAGTGTTGCATGAAAAACTGTTCTTATCAAAGTCATGCTTAACTTGGGCCACATTACAGAAGCAAAAGGGAATGTATACTGTCAAGAAAGAGAGCTGTGGTAGAACAGTGGGCAGAAGGAAAGAAGTTCCATGACTACATGAACACGGACTAAATTTCCATTTAATTTCTGGGGATGGGGAGTCCACAGCTGATATCTGTTGTTAGAGAAGCATGTAATGAAGCTCAGGAACAAATCCCTTCTCATCCCAGTGGAGGAAACTTCATGGACTTTCCAGGGCAGAGTTGAGATTCATTGCAGGAACAGCATGGGAGAAACCCAGTAATGAATGAAGATGGATAATAAATTCCCTCTTGTACCTGGCATCTTCTGGTGACTCTGCCACAATGTGGTAAATTCTTTCCTCTGTCACAATATCCAGAGCATTCTCCTTTTCATGAATATCCACAATCTCCCTGTAACACAGTGAACAGTGAGACCCAGCAAGCTGAAAAACTTCCATAAGCATCATATTTACTCCATATGCCTAATTTTTCATGCTGTACCATTCACTGTAGAAAATGAAATGAAGGGTGCCTGGCATGTCAACACATTTGTTGAAACACAGGAATTCCACTGGTCAATAGCAAGAATTTCTGAATCCTCCTTAAAATGGCTATGCAGCTAACCTACACAAAGGCAGATGGCACGTATACCAATTTAATACTTTCTTTAAACCAGTCAGCAAACAGAGATTTGAGTGGCCAAAAAATAAAACGAGGAGGTGGACAGGTGGAGCTATTTACACCAGCCATGGCTGCTCATTCGTTTTGTTTCTTGGTAGGGCTGTCAATCGCAGTTAACTCAAGTGATTAACTCAAAACCAATTAACTCGATTAAAAATATAATTCAATTAAATAATAAAATTAAAACAGTTTTAATTGCACTGTTAACCAACAATAGAATACCATTTATTTAAATATTTTTGGATGTTTGGATGTAAATACTGTGCAATGCTGGCTACAACAGTGCCATACAAAGCCTCTTCTCACAAGACCCATCCCCTATCGCCTGTCTCATTTCAGGTGACATTGTAAGTAAGAATTGGACAGTATTATCTTCCAAAAATTTAAACAAACATGTTTGTCTTAGCAATTGGCTGAACAAAAGTAGGATTGAGCGGACTTGTAGGCTCTTTTTTACATTGTTTTATTTTTAGTGCAGTTACATAAAAAAACAATTCTACATTTGTAAGTTGCACTTTCACGATAGAGATTGCATTACAGTACTTGTATGAGGTGAGTTAAAAATACTATTTCTTTTGTTTACCTTTTTTACCATGCAAATATTTGTAATAAAAAATAATATTAAGTGAGCACTGTACACTTTGTATTCTGTCTTGTAAGTGAAATCAATATATTTGAAAATGTAGAAAACATCCAAAAACATTTAAATAAATAGTATTCTATTATTGTTTAACAGTATGATTAAGTATGCAATTAATTGTGTTTTTTTAATCACGTGATTAATTTTTAAAATAGTTTGACAGCCCCATTTCTTGGTACTCTAGATGGAGAGAGTATGAGGGTCTGATTCAATCTCTGAGTGCTACTAGGGAAAGACAGGATGCCTGGCTCTAGCAGCCAAAAATCTGCCTGCAGGTTGGGGGAAGGCACAGCAATATAACTCACCCACAATCAAACTCCACTAGGAACTCTGGAGTTGTCTGGAATAGCGCTGAGGCAGATGGAGTCAGGGGTGGGGCAGAGCACATGGCCGATGTGCTGAATTAGTGCCTCTCCTGGACAACCTCTGTCAGTCTGGAGTCTGAAACTGCTCCCCAGACTAGACAAAGAACTAGAAAATGTACAATAGGGAGCAATCTGCTCTGCTCCCCCAGAGATCGATTGGATGATCCAACAGGATTTTCCTTCTCTACCCTCAGATTCCTCTAACCCTATACAATATTTCTAGGCTAGTGCAGCAGCCCTTATCACTAGTGATATGGACAGAGAATGTTGGAATTTTATTGGGTTCGTTCTTCTCACTCACTTTGCCCTTCTGATATCTATCGTCCCCTTCAGTTTTTCCTCACTGTCATTCTCAAAGTACATCAACTTAGATTCTCGAAGAACAAACCAGCGGCGCTTCCAGTTACGGCGAGACAGAGTTGACATGCCGCCTCCTTTTTTATAGAGCCAGCCTGACTTCAAGGCCTCTTGCTTAGTTCGGAACCACATGAAGGCTTCATTCTTCAGAACACACCATCGCCGTCTCCATGGATTCATCAGACCCCCTGCAGAAAGGAGAGAGCGGAATACATTATCAAATTTGCAGCATCACGCATCTCCCTAGTCTAATCCATGTGTCTCAATTAGACATCTGGGCACCATTTCAGATCTATCCCTGGCCACACATAGCAGGAATTAAGGACTGGAATAGAAATAAGGCTGGGATTAGGGATTGACCAAAGAAAGAACAGAATCAGACGTTGAACCAAACATGAACAGTTTCTGAGAAGTGAAAAGTGCACTCTGGTTTTGTTTTCTTGTAGAATTTGTGGAAATTCTCACTTGCTTCTCATTTTTTGGTTTGCTGTTTGTCTGAAGCACCAAGATGCTGTTACAAATGTGCATCCTGAAGTTCTTGTGGCCTGCTTGAAACCAGGAAACACTGAAAAGCTAGAGAAAAAGAACAGACTTCACAAAATTTTCATTTTAAAGATGGCTGAATAATCTGCAGGGAACCATGGCACCTTCTGAGGTTCTTCCCATCAGCACAGAGTAAAATCACTGATTCAGGAATTCCTGCAAAGCAAAGACCAGCACCAACGACAACTCCTCCCCATGCATGCAATACAAACAGAGGTTCCTCCTTCACTCTTTTGTATTTCTGCTCCAGAGTGCACATGCTGCTTTCCCAAATTTGCAAAACTGATGGATGTTCACCACACTATTCTCTTGCTCTGTTGTTTACGCTGCCTCTTGCAGAACAGAGTCTGATCTATATGCAGATTTTAAAACCAGAAGGGACCACTACAATTATTTAGTCTGGCATTCTGCAGAACACGGGCCGCCATATCCTACAATGAACACAATACCTTGTGACCGAGCTACAGGCATGTCCTTTAGAAAGAAATATTCAATCTGAATTTAAAGACTTTGGGCCACATTCTAAAGCTGAGTTACATCATCTTTGGGCCACTCAGGTAGTGCAGAAGGATTGTTAACACAGCAGTAAATGCCAAGCAGAAAACTACCCAGGTTCTGCCATGGCAGTCCTCCACCAGCATGGGGGCCACGAAGGACATCTTAGGGTGAATGTGTACACCCATTTATTACAATTGTAAGCTCAACTGTGACAAGTGAGTGAAAATTCAAAAAATATCACCATCACCTAATTCAAAAAATGTCAGTGGGAAAAGGTACAAAAGGGAGAGAGAATAACTAAATTAATCCAAACAAAAAGGCCTATTGATATAACTCAAGGACTGTGTTAAGATCATGTCTGTAAACAAAAGGAGTGTGGGACTGGAAATCAATGAATCCAAGTTGGTGTATCAACTTGGAAATTAGGCCTAATTGATAAACAAAATAATGAGGAGATTAGCCCATCACCCCCCTTTTGGAATCCTTAAATAAAAGACTTTGTGGGGAGAATTGGGCTGTCTGGCAACAACTGCTGGCTGGGAGATGGGTGGACCAGACGGAGCAAGCTTCACCACCAAGGCTGTCAGCATCACCATCTCCTGGGACCCCAGAATCCACGGTTACTCTGTTGGGCCTTTCTCATCCTGATCCTGAGAGATCCTGGCCAGACCAGAGAGAGGGACCCATAGGACATCACAGACTCCACAGAATACCAGCTGGCAGCAATACCCACTGCACTGGGAACCCTTGGAACACAAAGCTGATCAAGGATGGGAAGGGGAGACAGAACTCAGCTGAGCTCCTGCCAGCTACTGCCCCTGGACTCACCCCATGGCCCCAGTATCCATCCTGAAGTACCACATGGGGAAGGAGTTCCCCACACCTTATAGGGAGAAGAGTGAAGAGAGGGGCTTCCATAGGTATCCTCATCACCCACTTGGAAAACAACTGTCTCCTGTTGTTAACTAACCTAGATAGTCCTGTAGCTGTGGGATTCTGCATAGTCTCTTTTACCTAGGGAGGTGGTGGAATCTCCTTCCTTAGAGGTTTTTTAGGTCAGGTTTGACAAAGCCCTGCCTGCGATAATTTAGTTGGGAATTGGTCCTGCTTTGAATAGGGGGTTGGACTAGATACCTCCTGAGGTCCCTTCCAACCCTTATATTCTATGATTCTATGATTGTTTTCTAAACTGAACATTCCCAATCTTTCCTGTCTCTCTTTATCCGAAAATCTTTCTGTTACTCTAATTATTTTCTTTATTTAACTGTGGATCCTTTCTATTTTTGATATATCGTTTCTGAGTTAGAGACAACACACAAGATTACAGTATTAATTGATTCACAGAGTTAAAGGCCAGAAAGGACCATTAGATTATCTAGTTTGACATCCTATCTGTCACAGGACATTAAATTTCACTCAGTTACTTCTATACTGAGACTAATAAATTGGGTTAGATTAAAGCAGCGGTTCTCACACTGTGGGTTGGGACCCCAAAGTTTACAAAAATCTTTTATAATGGAAATTCTTAGGTAACTCAAATAAAGAAAAATAGAATCATAGAAATGCAAGGATGGAAGGATCTCAAGAGGCCATCTAGTTCATCCCTCTACACTGAGGCAGGATTAATTATACCTAGGTTACCCCGAAAGGTGTTTGTCTAACCTGTTCTTAAAAACCTCCAAGGATGTGGATTCCACAACCTCCCTAGGTAACCTGTTCCAAGCTGCAAGCTAAGCCAATTACTTCTTGTCCTACCCTCAGCAAACAGAACAACTGATCCTCTTTATAACAGTCTTTTACATATTTGAAGACTGTTACCATGTTGCCCGGGCCGGCTCCAGGCACCAGCTGAGCAAGCTCGTGCTTGGGACGGCAGATTATACATGCAGCTTCAGCCCAAACCTAGGGCAGCACGCACGCTTTTTCTGTGTGTGTGTGTTCGCTGTTCTGGCCGCCCTGTAGGGGGCGGAGGAGGGGAGCGCCCTGCAGCAAACTCAGCAGGGCAGCCAGCGTCCTTCCCTCCCTGCAGACCAGAGGGGCACAGAGCCCTCCTGGCAGATAGCGCGGCGGTTGGGGCCACGGGGTGAGTACCCCGCTGAAGCCCTGGCTGCTCCCTTTCTCTCTCTCCTCCCCTCTTCCCCCTAATAGACCAGGCGTGCACTCTGCAGCACAGGGAGTCCCCTCTAGGGGCCGCCCTGTAGGGTTTTTTTGTTTTGTTTTGTCCCCCTGCTTTGCCGCTTCGGCGCACTCCCTCTTCCCCCCCCCCCCTTTTTTTTGTTTTTGCTTGGGGCGGCAAAAAAGCCAGAGCCAACTCTGCATGTTGCCCCTCAGTGTTCTGTTCTCTAGACTAAACATGCCCAATTCTTTTAACCTTTCCTCATGGGTCATGTTTCTACACCTCTTATTTTTGTTGCATTTTGTTGCTCCCTCTCCAATTGTTCTTTAAAGTGTGGTGTCCAAAACTGAACATAGTACTCTAGCTGAGGCCTCACTAATGCCAAGTGGAACAATTACATCACTTACACCACTCCTGTTACTACATTCCAGAGTGACATTTGCCCTTTTTATACTATAGACTCACATGCAACTTGTGAGCCACTATACCCTCCCAGCCCTTTTCTGCTGTATTGCTGCCTAGATAGTTATTTCCCATTTTGTACTCATTCATTTGGTTTTTCCTTCCTAAGCATACTACTTTGCACTGGTCTTGATTGTATTTCTATCACTGTTCGCTCTCTCTATAATAAAAAGGTATAGTGGAAGTAAATCAGAATAAGGGGACAGTCAATTAAACTGAAAGGCAGCAAATTTAAACAGAAAAAAGGAAATACTTTTAACACAATGGATGATTATTTGTGCATCTGAATGCCATTAGATTCTGCTGAGACCAGCACCTTGGTAGAATTCAATAAAGGAGAAATTCTCAAAGCTGCCTAAGGGAAATAGGCACCCAATGCCAACTGGAAGTTATTTGCAATTCCAGTCGGAAGTTATGTCCCTATTTCCTTTAGGCTCCCTTGAAAGTCCCAGCCTCAAAGATTGTGAATTTTTATTGATCATGGCAACATCCAAAATGACAATAGAAAGGGCTCAGTCATTAATCCTCCAGTTTCAAGGTATAAAACACTCACTAACTGAGGGGATTAGAAAAAAAAAACTTCCCCTCTAGGCATGTTATTCCATAACTATCCACTTGGGGGTTTCTTGTACCTTCCTCTGAAGCAGCTGGTACTGGCCATTGTTTTAGGGCTCATCTATGCAGTGACATCCAGGAAAATTAATCTGAATTAACTGAAGTGGATTAGTTAAACCACACTAAACCACACTGATTCAGAATTAAAGTGACCTTAATTTGGTTTCACTCAATTCACTTTGGAAGTGAATTAAACTAAACCAAATTAAGGCCACTTCAATTCTTACTAACAGGGATTTAGCGCTTATATTCCGGCAAGGGGAAGCGGCATGACTGTGAACTTGCTTTTCTGAAGGGTCTCTACCTGGTGCTATCTCCCAGCAACCTGAAATCCTCCCTCCTCCCTGGCATGACCTCCTCTGTGATCATGCAAGCATCCTAGAGATTATCCAGTCTTTACATATTCCACCCAATATTTTGTGCTGTCTTATCTCCCCAGTGCTGTAGTTTAGTTTTGCTCATCTGAACTGCAAACACCTCAGTGGGCACCCTAATCTGGTGGGTATAAAAGGGTTTCGCTAACAGGGACATCCACTCTAATTCCTTCTATATCTCTCTTCTACAGAGATTTCCCATTTTTTCTTTGCTGGTTTGGATAAAATAAAGAGACAGAAAAAAATGTAAGTAGACAAACAGGAAAAATGTGTGGAGAAAGTAAGGGAGAAGAGGCTGAGAGAACAAGATACTCTCAATGCTTTTGTGGTATAGACTACAGCCACTTACCCTTCATATAGAGATAACTGTGAAAATAGGGTGGTCCTGAGCCACTGAAGATTGTGACCCGGCCATTGCAGAATTCTTCGTCTGTGTCCATATAAACATCCACTTCCTCCTCACTGTCCAGAAACTAGAAAAAAAGGAAGAGATCAACTTCTCTAAGTCTTGGGCGGATGGGTACAGTACAACAAGGATCCAGCAGCCACGTAACCAGATGTAAAACTTGAGTAAAATGCTCCCATATGTCCCTTTTACACAAAGCAAACAATTAAAATAGGGGCTTGACACCTCACCCACTAGTTCCTAAAGCCAATATACTCAGCTAGCAATGAATTATTAAACAGGCAGAGAGCTGCCTCCAGTTACCTAAAGTGATAAATCCTCCTGCTTCTGGGCATAATCCAAAATTTACTTAGTAAGGTAAGAAAGATATTTTCCTTTTGGAAAGGTTCTTCTATAACTGACTATTGCAGGATTCCTTGCTCCTTCCTCCAAAGCCTCTCATACTGGCTGCTGTCAGAGGGTACGTCTACACTACAGGATTATTCCGATTTTACATAAACCAGTTTTGTAAAACAGATTGTATAAAGTCGAGTGCACGCAGACACACTAAGCACATTAATTCGGCGGTGTGCGTCCATGGTCCGAGGCTAGAGTCGATTTCCGGAGTGTTGCACTGTGGGTAGCTATTCTGTAGCTATCCCATAGTTTCCGCAGTCTCCCCCGCCCCTTGGAATTCTGGGTTGAGATCCCAGTGCCTGATGGGGCAAAAATCATTGTTGTGGGTGGTTCTGGGTAAATGTCGACACTCATTCCTTCCTCCAGGAAAACAACGGCAGACAATCATTTCATGCCCTTTTTCCCTGGATTGCCCTGGCAGACGCCATAGCACAGCAAGCATGGAGCCCGTTCAGCTTTTTTTTTTTTTTTTTACTGTCACCGTATGTGTCCTGGATGCCGCTAACAGAGGCATTACTGCAGCGCTACATAGCAGCATTTGTTTGCTTTTGCATGATAGCAGAGATGGTTTTCAGTCATTCTGTCACGTCTGCTGCCATTGTAAATTGGTGGTAAGATAACGGTTACCTGTCATTCTGTACCGTCTGCTGCTATCATGGGTGCCCCTGCCTGAGGTCGGCCAGGGGGGCAAAGGCAAAACTGGGAATGACTCCCCGAGTCAATCTCTCCTTTATGGTTTCTAAAAATAGAGTCAGTCCTGCCTAGAATATGGGGCAAGTGTACTAGAGAACCAGTGTATCAGAGAGCACAGCTGCTCTGTGTCAGATCCCGCAGAAATGATGAGCTACATGCCGTTCACAGGGGATGTCCCTGCAACAACCCCACCCGTTGCTTCCCTCCTCCCCCAACCTTCCTGGGCTACCATGGCAGTGTCCCCCCATTTGTGTCATGAAGTTATAAAGAATGCAGGAATAAGAAACAGTGACTTGTTAGTGAGATAAAATGAGGGGGAGGCAGCCTCCCGGTGCTATGACAGTCCAGGCAGGACATTAAGCGGTGCGGAGGAGAGGAGCCCAGCATGCCGCTGCTATGATAGTCCAGGCAGTACAGAATCTTTTCTTTACACAGGAAACGGAGGGGGCTGATGGAGCTCAGCCCCTAGTTGCTATGATGAGGACGGTTACCAGCCATTCTATACCATCTACTGGGAATGACCAGGAATCATTCCTACTTTTACTCAGGCGACCCCGGCCAGCCTCACCTGAGGCCAGTCAGGAGCACTCACGGGCTGATGGTGACGACGGATAGCAGTCATATTGTACCGTCTGCCACCAGGGAGGGGAGAGGAGCAGATACTGCTCTTCACTGCTGCAGCATTGCGTCTACCACCAGCAGTCAGTAGACATAGGGTGACACTGAAAAAAGTCAAGAAGTGATTTCTTTTCCTTTTCTTTCACGTGGTGGGAGGAGGGAGTAAATTGACGAGCTATTCCCTGAACCACGCTGGACAATGTGTTTGAACCTACAGGCACTGGGAGCTCAGCCAAGAATGCAAAGTTTTCGGAGACTGCTGTGGACTGTGGGATAGCTGGAGTCCTCAGTACCCCCTCCCTCCCTCCATGAGCGTCCATTTGATTCTTTGGCTTTCCGTTACGCTTGTCACGCAGCACTGTGTAGCCTGGAGATTTTTTTCAAACGCTTTGGCATTTCGTCTTCTGTAACGGAGCTGTGATAGAACAGATTTGTCTCCCCATACAGCGATCAGATCCAGTATCTCCTGTAGGGTCCACGCTGGAGCTCTTTTTGGATTTGGGACTGCATCGCCACCCGTAATGATCAGAGCTCCAAGCTGGGCAAACAGGAAATGTAATTCAAAAGTTCACGGGGCTTTTCCTGTTTACCTGGCCACTGCATCCAAGTTCAGATTGCTGTCCAGAGCGGTCACAGTGGTGCACTGTGGGATATCGCCTGGAGGCCAATACTGTCGATTTGTGGCCACACTAACCCTAATCCAATATGGTAATACTGATTTTAGCGCTACTCCTCTCATTGGGGAGGAGTACAGAAACAGATTTAAAGAGCACTTTATAGCGATATAAAGGGCCTCGTAGTGTGGACGGGCGCGGCGTTAAATCGGTTTAACGCTGCTAAAATCGGTTTAAACACGTAGTGTAGACCAGGCCAGAGAGGGGAAACTGGACTAGGTGTAGTACTGGTCTTATTCAGTATGGCAGTTCCTAAACTCCTATAATTGCTTCCTGATTATCAGGTAATAAGCATATCCTTGGCTAAATTAACTCTAAGGCCAAAAACACAGAATATTATAATATGCCATTTAGCTTCTTTTCCAGCACACTGACTGGCTACTGTAAGTCTTTCTGCTTTCTTTGGGAATTGTCCTCAGAACTACAACCATATGCCCACAACAAAGATGGTTGCCTCAATTTCTGATGTTCTATCCCCATCCGTGGTAAGAGTGAGAGTTCGAAGAGTGTATTTGCTGTGGGTCTGTTCATTGACAATTTCAAAGGCACAGATCTATCAGTACAATCATTGGACAGCTACTGAGAAATAACAGGTCACTGTTTATTCAAGTCTATGGTCCAATTGGCTACCAGTGGAACCTCAGCCAGAATGAAGTGCTAAGCATTTTCAGATCCTGATTGCTCTGTTTTGAATAATGTTCACTCTGACTAAATGTGAGTTTAAAACTGATGAAGGCAGCCCCTTCATCCCCCCACAAACTGCATGCGCTCTCTATTCACTTCTCTCCTCTTCTCGCTCTCTGCAATTGCCATTCACTCTCCCTGATCTTCATTCTCACCCTTTCCCCTCTCATTCACTCTCCCTCTTGCTCACTGCATTAAAAATCAATTATTGCTGTACCTCCACCTCTTTGTGGGCCCCTGCATCTGCTGCTGTTGCCTGGCTCTTGCTGGTTTCTGGGCTCTAGAAGGCCCTCAGGCTGGTGGGGGCAAGCACCACCCTTCCCCATCAAGCCGGAGGATAGCTACTGGGATCTTTGCTCCCATGGCCTTGGGAGGGGGAATTGAACTGGGATCTTCATGTCCCCCTCCCCACAGACCTAGGGATGGGTGGGGGGTCTGCTTGGCACACTGCTTCAAGTTTAGGATCTATAGCTCTGAGTGTTCCTTCACTCTTGCTCTAAAACTGCAGCATGGAGGGTGAGAGGAGTCCAGATTAAAGCTTCTGCCCAGTAGCTGTACCAAAAGACTGGTTCTGCTGAGCACTACTAGAAAAATGCAGCACAGGGTCACCAGAAGGAACCAAGGTCCTAGAAGCTTGAGCAGCTGCTGCTGCCACTCAGGTGTGGTGGGAAGATGCAACACTTCTATCATTACATCTATCCTAAAACTGATGGACATCAATGACAAATTCATGGAGTACTGTGCAACTTTCTAACCAAGTATGCAGTGCTGCCAGAACCCAAATTTGGTAGTGTTGAAAGCAGGAGAAGGTTGAGGGGTAAGGAAAGTGGGGATGGCAATAATGAGGGGAAATCTAAGGCAGTTTAGAAACTTGGGTGCCAAGTTAGTATTAAAGAAGGGCAAAAACAGAAGAAAGTATTTGTAAGGCTATCCTGATTATAACAGTGCATGTGATCCCCCTTTAAGGGAAGGTATTGCCAGCATGCCTTTTATTGGAGCTCAGCACTTTAAGACAACAGAAGTCAGAGATCAGGGCCCCAGAGGGATTGATGGGCGGTATAGTCCCAAATCATGTGACAGAGGAACAATGTGACTAGAATAGGGACTATATATATAGCAAGATCTGCTCTGAAGTAGAGACCTGCAGACCTCTACAGGGGGAGGGTCTGGGGTAGAGAACACTCAGCCCAAGAAAGGGACTGTGGAAAACAGGCCTGTGGCTAGGTAGGACACAGGAAGACCTGGGGAAAACAAGAAGGAAACGATCTGATGTACAGTTGGTTAGATGTGTTTTGCTGTTGTGAGGTGTGGTTTTTAGTTTTGGTGGGTTTGGGGTTCAGATGTTTTGTTTTGTTTTGCCTTCCTCTTAAGCATCACAGATTGGCCATCACTAGAGAGGAGACACTGGACAAGCTAGACCAGTGCTCTGAGGTTGTAGGGAATTCTCTTTCTAAATGCCTGACTGATATTTCTTGCTCACATGCTCAGAATCATGCTCATCATCAAATCTGGGCTTGGGAAGGAATTTCCCCTCAGCTCAGACTGGCTAGGATCTTGGGATTTTTTTCCCCTTCCTCTGCAACATGAGATGTGGTTCACTGCTAGGATCATCTGGGCACCTTTCCTTACCATTGCAGAAGCCTTGGGCATTGATGGTACCTTAGTTTCTCCCATCCTCTCCCTGTGGCACAGTTAAATCTCCTGAGGCCTGAAATGCTTTAATCTAAAGCATCTGAGTTTAATAGATGGGTATCTGGGTGAAAATTATTGGCCTGTGCTATACAGGACATCACATTAGATGATCTAAGGTTCCTTCTCAACTTAAACTCTGACTCTGTGAAAATGAAATATAGCACTTAAGTGGGCTTGAGGCCCACTGTAGTACTAACCTTTTTTAAGAGCCCAAGGCCAAAACTTTCAGTGAGTGACATCAAGCACCTCTGTAACCTCTGGGTCAGAGGGTTATAGTAACATGAGCATGACCAAGAGTGTTTCAATACAGCCAAATGCAAGGTGATACATGGGAACAGGTGACAAGGAATGGATCACTCAATGATTACCAGTTTTGTTCTTTCCCTCTGGGGCACCTGGCATTGGCCACTGTCAGAAGACAGTATACTGGGCTAGATGGACCTTTGTCTGACTCAGTAGGGCCATTCTTATGTTCTTAAAGAACATAGGCTGTAATTGGAGGATGAGGGAATTTATTCTGGAAAGGACTTAGGGGTCTTTATGGATAACCAACTGAACATAAACTCCAGTGTTATGCTGTTGTAAAAAGGGTTGGATTATAAACAGGGAACTACCAAGAAGCAGTAGGGAGGTGAAACTGCCTCTGTATACAGCACTGGTAAAGCCCCTGCTAGAAAACTGTGACCAGTTCTACTGTCTTCATTTTAACAAGGATGTGAAAGAATAGCGAGGGCTCAAGTAAGAGCTGCAAGAATTATTGAAGATCTGGAAAACCCACCTTACAATAAAAGGCTTCAAGAACTAAAACTAGTGTATTACAGAGTAGGTAAGAAGCAATTTCATCACCATCTAAGAACCTACACAAAGAGAAGTTATCAGACATAATGGGGTCCTTTAATAAAAACACCATAACAAGGTCCAAGGGCTGGAAGTTGAATTTGGAAAAATTCAAACTGGAAATATGATGCAATGTTTAAAAAGCGTATGTAAAGAATCACTGGAACAGAACAGCATAGGAAGTGGTAAATCAATCTTCACTGGAGTCCTTAAATAGAGACAGGATATCTTTCTAACAGATAAGATGTAGTTCAACCACAAGGCACTGGTCTCAACAGCGTGGTTTATCTATCTAAGGCATCTTTAATGTATTTATCCTCAGAATACCCGTGGAAGGTAGGGAAGTAACATCACCATTTTACAGACAACTAAGGCCCAAGTATGTAGGAGTTGTGGTGCTGATGAAGGAGCCTAAATCTCATTTTTAAAATGGATTTAGGCACTTAGGAGGCTAAATCCCATGGACAGGCTCTTAAGTGCCTAAATTCATTTTGAAAATTATATTTAGGCTTCTAAATCAGAACTGATCACTCTGACCTCCTATATAACAGGAGATGGACTAAGAGAGTATTATCTACTAATAACTGCACTCAAAGTGAGACACCAAAGAATGAAAGCATGGGTCTGATATGCATTAAAAAGGCAAAGGTCAAAAATGCCAATAAAGCAAAACTGCCTTTCAGCTAAATGCAAAAATTCTTACCGAGTCTAGGCTGCCACGACTGGAGTCCATGCTGGTACCATGGGAACGCCTCAAGATCTCCTCACCATTTAGGGGCTCAGCCAAGGTGCTGCCAGTATCTCCTAAACCATCAAACTCCTCATGGTCATAGTCAGACTCCACATCTGGTGGGAAGCTGTAAACTGGCTCTCCCATTTCCCCACTGTTACTCCTCAGGGTTTCTGAGACTGTGATGTAAATACTTTCTGTGGTGTCAGATGGAGCACTGTACTCCTCGGGGCTTTCCACAAGATGATCTGTAGTACTGTCTACCTCCACCTCACCCCTTCTCAGAAATGGTAGATTCATATATGTGTCTTCCTCAGTGGAGTTGTCGCTGGTTTTGGTGCAGTGTTGATCCAAAACAACCAGGCTGGGGACAGAGAGCCCCTCATCATCAGCATGAAAGCCTTCATCTACTTCCTCCTCAGCCAGAGGCGCCACAAGGCTGCAGTCAATGTTGAGGGTTCCGTCATTGGAGAGTGAATGTTCTAGGCTTTGCTCGCTTTCATCTAGGTTTCCAAAATCCAGTAGTTCCAAGAACTCTTGAGCAACCCTGGATGCTTCTTTCTCTAGCCTCTGGATCTCCTCTTCTCGCTGCCGGTTAATCTCATTCTTGGTGTTTTCGCAGGTGATGGACACGTGATCTACCTTCTGTTGCTGCTGTAGCTTCTCAATCTCCCTTTCCAGTCTTAGGATTTCCTCCATCTGCCTTCTCTCCTCTTCCTGCAGTGGGAGCTCCTCCTCCTGAGTTCTTAACACCTCCACCTTAAAGAAATTGTGCCAGTATCAAATTAAAGAGCTCAAACCTATAGAGGGGCTGCCTTCCTGGGTCCTCCAATTTCTCTTCCCCACAGGAACACGCCTATTGTGTATTCTCACTTCCCCTCTATAAGAAGCCACTGCATGAATCCTTTCTGCTTTTCCCACTCTGCATCCCTTGGACATCTGTAGGCCAAAAACCACAGGGGTAATTACCACATCTTTACTCACTCTCTTTCTTCTGGTCACCTCCTTTCTAGGTTGAGGATTCCAATATAAGTGTCAGGTCTCTGTCAAAGTAATTTGCAGGGAGGTGGGGAGGCATTTCTCCCTCCCACTCCAATACAGAGCTGTGGTATCTCCAGTCAAGGCATATAGCTCTGAATTTCTCAGCTGCTCTGTAGCCTCACTGGAGTTGCTTTATTAGAGGACCAGGCCTATTCACCTGCTATCCACACTGAAGTATGGTAGAGATGACGGAAAATTCCAGGAAATGCACCACAACATACAGATGACAAAGGAGACTAGAAAACATTATGACAGTTTGGAGATAAACAGGGCCCCCCTCTTGCCCTCCTATGAGCTGGAAAATGATTATTGATGGGTCTGCAATAAATATTAAAGGTATCATGTAAATCCACGTAGTTGCAAACAAATATGACAGTGCAGCCAACTAGGTGGTCTCTTCCTTCCACAGTGGTCTCTTCCTTCCCTCTCAGTGCCTGCTTGGATTAAGACTCAAACTGTTATTTAGATCCTGCTTTTTGCTAGTTTAGTATGTGCATTAAAAAGTTATTTCATTTGGATCTCTCATCTATGCTGAGCTGACGAACCAGGATTAGCTGAAGAAGATAAAGGAAGGGAGACCAGAAAATAACAAGTTGTTTTTACAATCAGCTTGTTCAACACGGTGAGTTATGTTGCTAGAACCTTGAATGGTTAGACGGGCCATGATAAGGTGGAGATTCATAGCAGTTCTAACTCCTTTCCACTTTTCCTTTGTTTTGATTGTTGCAGGCAACAATATAGCAAAATGGACTGACAATGCAGCTCATCAAAAGGTCATGTGCAATAAGTTCACCATCAGAGGTAAAACAGGATGCAACCTGTCTGACCCTGAAATGTCTAGATAGGAACTATGCCCGAGGACACTAAAACCAGGCACATGCCATGTTAACTAGACAACCATTCTGCTGTGGTCAGGCACCTGCAGATGAAGAAGGAAAAGAATGCTTTCACAGGGAGTTTTTCTAACATGTTTTATCACAGTAAAATAAAGGTGCATATTTCAAGAAAAAGCATAGTCAGTGAAGGCAACCAGCAGAGGAGCCTGAGTTACAGAAGGTCCCAAGAGGAGACACGGTAAAGGAATGAACAATTAAACTTACCTGAGCCACTTGGAGTACAGCATTCAGCTGCTCTTTTTCTCTGTTCAAAAGAAGACAATAGTAAGTGACAGACCCAGATCACCTGAGTATTTTAACAGAAATTACGGAGAATCATCTCTCCATGGTTAAGGGTGAAGCAACGCTCCTGTGATAAAGCTGATTTAGTAAAACCACCAAGCACGCTTGGCATGGCCTATCCTGGCACGTGTATCCTTTACGTTGAGGTAAATCAGGAAATAGGATCAAATGGAGTGGGGCTGAAAGGACAAGGCGGCAGGATTACATAGACTCATTATGGTCTTGAACTAAAGCCACTGTGGTCAATGGAAGGTTTTTCCACTGATTTCCAAGATCAGGCTCTATGTGCACAATTGCAGTTTCTCTTTTTTTTAATATATGACGGAGCCATGGCAATCCCATAGTTAAGCCTGTGTTCGTTTAGCACTTGACATAGCAACACAGTGTCTCAGACAGAACCTGCCAAATCTAAGCACTCTGCTAAGTGGCTAGGACTAGATCCTTCCACGCTAGCAAACTGGGTTATATTTTCAGCTTGCATAACCTCTCAGTGGCATATGGGACCTTGCTCAATAATAAAGACTGTAAATGACACTGAATTATTAATACCAGGGAGCTCAAAAAGTAAAACCCAAAGTGTCAATCTCCTGGTTCCCAGCCCGGTGCACCATCTCCTGAGGCAAACAGTACTTTGTTGGGAGAAAGCAGCCACCCCCGCCATTGGGCATGTGTCCATCTAGAGGCTCGGCTGCATGTGGCATGCTGAGCAAGAATCCGGGGCAGTGCATGCGTAGTGCTGATGTAATGGGTATGGAGGATTTCAGAAGTCTTCCCACAACAACTTATACTGAGCAAAACAGACAGGAAATGGTGATTTATAAAACTTAGCCCAATCTGAGAACCAAAAGACACAAAGAGAAGCAATTCTTTAATTGCCCATATACCAGTGCTAGGAGCCTGGGTAACAAACAAGAAATGAAATTGCTTATTCATGAGCATAAATTCAATTTGGTTGGTATTGCTGAAAGCTAGTGGTTGATTTGCATGACTGGAATGTTACAATAAATGGTTCTGACCTATTTAGAAAGGATGAAGGGGAAGCAGCACGCTATGTCAAAGACGGCATTACCTGTTTCCAAATCACTGATAACTCAAAAGAAAATGATCTTGAATGCTTATGGCTCAGTGTCGTAACAGATAAAGCACAAGACGCAGTATTAGTTGCTGTCAGCTCCATAATGAGAAGCAGGGACTCTGAAAAAGATTTGGGGGTCATGAATAAAGGGCTATGTTTTAGTCACAGGTATTTTTAGTAAAAGTCATGGACAGGTCATGGACAGAAAACAAAAATTCACAGCCCATGACCTGTCCATGACTTGTACTACATATCCTGACTAAATCTTGGAGAGGGGGGCAGCTCAAGGGTGCCGTGGGTGCTTGGGAAGACAGCCTGGGGGTGCCACGAGTGCTTGGGGGGAT
This sequence comes from Gopherus evgoodei, assembly GCF_007399415.2. NCBI lineage: Eukaryota > Metazoa > Chordata > Testudines > Testudinidae > Gopherus > Gopherus evgoodei. The sequence goes on along the minus strand of NC_044332.1, from coordinate 81,075,511 downwards.
GGCCCAGGGAGGTGCCAAGGGTACTGGGGGGGCCTGGGACCCCCACTGGTGCTGGGGGAGTGTTGGCAGGGCTGGCAGACTCCCTACCCAGCTCCACGCTTCCCCGGAAGCAGCAATATCCCTCAGTTCCTAGGCAGAGTACGGCAAGGCAGCTCTGCACGCTGCCTCCTCCCTGACTGCCAGCTCTGCAGCTCCCATATTGGCTGGGAACCACGGCCAATGGGAGCTGCGGGGCGGTGCCTGCCAGCGGAAGCAGCATGCAGAACCCCCTGGCCACACCTCCCCCTATGAGCCGAGGGATCTCGACGCTTCTGGGGAGGCCCCCCCAAGGTGAGCACTGTGACAAACTCGCAGCTTTAATCATGAACACTAATCATCTGAACATGAGCTCCCAGTGGGACACTGTGGCCAAAAGAGCTAGTGGGATCCTGGGATGCATAAACAAGGGAATCCTGATTAGAAATAGAGAAGTTATTTTACCACTATATTTGGCACTGGTGTGACTACTGCTGGAAGCCTGTGTCCATTTCTCGTGCCCACAGTTCAAGAAGGTTAAGAACATAAGAACGACCATACTGAGTCAGACCAAAGGTACATCCAGCCCAGTATCCTGTCTACCGACAGTGGCCAATGCCAAGTGCCCCAGAGGGCATGGACCTAACTGGTAATGATCAACCTAACAGGTAATGATAAAAAAGGATGTAGATAAATTGGAGAGGATTCAGAGAAGAGCCACAAGCATGATTAAAGGATTACAAAACATGCCTTATCTGACAGACTCAGCGAGCTCAATCTATTTGGCTTAACAAAGAGAAGGTTCAGGGGTGACTTGATCACAGTCTTTAAGTATTTCCATGGGGAACAAATATTTAATAATGTTCTCTTCAATCTAGCAGAGAGAGGTATAACACAATCCACTGGCTGGAAGCTGAAGCTATACAAATTCAGACTGGAAATAAGACATATATTTTTAACTATGAGGGTAGTTAATGAATGGAACAATTTACTGAGGGTTGTGGTGGGTTCTCCATCACTGGCAATTTTTAAATCAAGATTGGCTGTTTTTCTAAAAGATAGGAATTCTTTTGGGGACATTCTATGGCTTGTGCTATATAGCACATCACAGCAGATGATTCCAGTGCTCCCTTCTGCCTTGGAATCTATGATCAAATTTACAGAGGGATTAAAAATCATGCAGATGAGGTTACTTACCTACAATTGGAAGTTCTTAGAGATATGTGGTCCCTATCTTATTCCACACATAGAAGCACATGTCTACCAAGCACCTGAGTCTAGAAGTGTTTCTTAGCAGTGTCCATTGACGCACAAGTGTGTTGTGTATCTCCTTGTATTTCCCACCGAGGACATAATAGGTAGTGCGGGTCAACACCTCTCCACTTTCAGTAGCAGGCTCTGGTGGATTCTCTCCTGCTTTGCATGAGGATTTGCCAAACCGAGGCAGTGTATGCACAGTCCATACTTGATGCCCATCTAAATACCAGATTGTGAGGTGAAGGAGGTCTGGATTGGGATGACTGAGTCTCCCTTGATCTTGTGTGACGAGATCTAGTAGTGTGCAGAAGCCAGAATCTGAGGATGTCTGCGAACCAGAACAGCTGGGCCAGAAAGGGGCTATGAGGATGATATTGGCTCTGTCCTGGCGAATCTTGTGTAGCACTTGTGAGAGGAGCAAATGAGGGGAAAGGCAAAGCAGAGGTTGCCAGTCCAGGAGGGGAGAAGAGCATCACCCCAAAGATGACATAGGGCACGGGTGCAGTGGCGGATTACCACACGGGCCAACAGGGCCCATGCCCAGGAGCCCTGGCCAATTTGGGAGCCCCTAGGAGTTCTGGAACTCTGACCACACACTCTTCTCCTCTGCTCCCCACCCAGGGCCCCACCCAGGCTGTAAGCCAGAGCCACCCAAGTAGCTCGGGTTGCTGTGGGGGCATCCAGACCCTCCAACTGCCTTGGGCAGGGGGTTGGGCTGTCGAGACCAGCCCTGTCCCTGCTCCCCCAGGGCAGGTGGAGGATCTGGGAGCCTGGGGCACTGAAACTGCGGGAGGAGGGTCAGGGGGGCCACGGTCCCTCCACTCTTAAAAGTGAGAGGACATAGCCCTTTTAACAAAAGAAACCTGCCTTGGGGGCAGGTGAGAGCAGGGAGCAAAGCATGGTCACTGCTAGCTCCTGCAGGCTGGGGTGCAGGAACAATATTTATAGTGAGGATGCTGTGAGCCTTCGAACCAGACTATAAAATCTGTATCTAATGGAAACCATTTCAAGTCAGGGGGTGCTGCAGGGCAGATGAGTCCCATTCTGGGCAGAGGGAGCTCAGCTCAGGGGAGATGGAGGTTGCAGTGTCGAGAGATGGGATGGATGTAGTTTGGGGAGGGCAATGGCCCCCCCCACAGGGTGAGGTGTGGGGAATGCATGTGGGATCACATGCCATTGCTCCCCTCATTTCTGCCAGCATTGAGTAGCTCTGTGGGGGGGGGGAAGAGGCAGTGGGGAAGGGAGGTGGGGTGAGGGGAAGAAAAGGGGAATGAGGGAGTGAGGGGAGGGGAATGGGTGAAGCGGTGTCAGGAAGAAGCAATGGGGAAGAGGGTTGGGCGGGGAGGGAAGCAGCAGTGGGGAAAGGGGGTGGGGTGGGGGCAAGAGGCACTGGGGGAAGCGGTGAATGGTAGACAGATGCAGTGGGGAAGGGAGGTGGGGTGGGGGGAAGGAAAGGGGAATGGAGAGAGGAGGAATGGGGCGGGTCCCCATGGCAAGGGCGTTGTGGGAGAACCAAACGTTCTTTGTGCCTAGGGCCCCAATAAATCTTAATGCACTTCTGCGCACATGGCACTGAGGGAAGTTTGCATCATAATTGTCCTTTGGCCATTGGTTGGGAGAGGTTCAAGCAGGTGGTTGTGGCAGAGGCAGGAAAGTAAGGTCTCCAAGATTGTTGTTGGCATGGGGGCTCTTGTTGATAGTAGGCAGGGTAGGGTGTGCGCAGTCACAGGTGGAAGGGTTGTTTCTGCTGCCTGAGTCTAGGGGCCAGAATATATATGCCAAGGGCCTGTAGCGTCAATCTGGAATTCTTGAAAAAGTGCAAAGATTCATCCATCTTTTTGTTGAAGAGATTCTTCTCATCAAAAAATAGGTCCTTGATCGCATTTCGGACCCCTAGGGAAGCAGAAAGATTGTAGCCCCGAGTCTCTTCACATAACTATTCCGGTGGCTAGAGCTCAAGAAGATGCATCAACTGCATCCACTGCTGCCTGGAGAGCCAGCCACCCTGGTGATCAGTCTCTTTTTGCCTATCAGCACATGGAATCATTCTTGGTGTTCTGGAGGGAGCTTGTCTGTGAACTCTGCTAGCCTACCACAGTTATTAAAGTTGTACTTGCTAGCAGAGCCTGATAATTTGCAATGTGGAACTACAGTCCTGCAGCGGAATCAATCTTCCCAGCAAGTCTAGCCACTTAGTCATGTCCGGAGGAGTGGATATTTGTGGTTGCTGCCTTGCCCATTCCAGAGCCCACTTGGACAACAAGGGAGGCTGGGGGCGGGTGGGTGAAAAGGAAATCTGTCCTCCTAGTTAGCACAAAGTATTGTCTCTCCACCCGCTTAGGTGTAGGTGCACAAGGCCGGTGTGTGCCGCTTCTCCTGCTGACATAGCTTCTACCTCTCACAGAGTTGGAGTTATTAAGCTGATAAGAAAGCATCAGCACAGCTGTATCACTGTAGCATTTCTAGCTTAGACTAGTCCTAAGAGAGTGAAGGAACAGCGGTTTCTGACTCAGGCCACATGGCGGTAAGAGGGAAGTGGAGAGGCATCAAACTGCACTACATATTATACCTTTGACAGGGAACACAAGGAGACACATAACAAACATGCAGGTCAACAGACACTGCTAAGAAAAGCTTCCAGACTCCGGCACATGGCATGCATGTGCACCCACCTATGGAATACACATAGGAACCATTACTCAAAGAACTTAAAGTTCTTTAAAAAAAAAAAAAAAGTCAAAATCTGTATAATGGAAAATGTTAAGCAGTTGATATGTAACTAAATAGGAAGGCTAATGAGTCAGAACCATCTGGGAGCTCACTTAAGAGCACCCTGGTGGTGATGCTGAGTTAGCTAGTTGTCCAAAGGCTCTCTCAAGGGGCAAAGAGCAGAGACATTTAAAACAACACTCAGAATCCCTGCTACAGTCCACTGGCATATCAACAGCCCTTCAAATGTGATAGACTGAAGGCAGCTAAAATACTCTAAAATAATCAGCATGGACAACATCCACCATTAGGAGAAGTGTGTTAGGGCATGTCTACACTTACCTCCGGAACGATCAATCCAGTGGGGATTGATTTATCGCGTCTAGTGAAGAAGTGATAAATCGACTACCAAGTGCTCTCTCGTCGACTCCGGTACGCCACCAGAGTGAAAGGCGCAGGCGGAGTTGACTGGAGAGCATCAGCAGTTGATTTACTGCAGTGAAGATATCGCGGTAAGTAGATCTAAGTATGTCAACTCTAGCTACATTATTCACGTAGCTGAAGTTGCGCAACTTGGATTGATCCCCACCACAAGTGTAAACCAGGCCTCAGTCATACACAAACTCCACCCTCAGGCTGGCAGAAGAACCAGCTGAGATCAAAGAGACCTGAGAAACATAGATATTGTCGGAGAGGTCATGCCACCACTTTCCCAACAACATTCCCTTCTTCTTCAATGCTTAGCTGAACAGTCGGCCGTAGCAATCATTTAACATTTGGTCCGTTCATGCGTGGCCACAAGCGCTTGATAGGCTGTCCAACATCAGAACAGACTTGATGCACCCATGTAATAGGGGGTCTGCCTCTGGGCTGCCTCCACCCCTCAGCTGATGGAATTTTATCCCGGATTTTACAAGCCACCTGGAGAACAGTGTTTGCCGGAATGTCTTGTGGCATACTCATGACATGTCTGAAAAGCGTAAGTTTCCATCTGCGGACAATGGCCCCAGTAGTCTGTAGACCGGAACGACTGTAAACATCTATATTACAGATGAAGTCATTCCACTTTATGCCCAATATACTACGTTGGCATTTTGTGTGGAAAGTCTCCAGCTTTGCCCAGTCTGAGCAGCAGAGTTGCCATGTTTTGCAATCGTACAGCATTACAGAAAGGATACAGCTCAGATAGATCCTGAACTTGGTGGTTGTGCTGAGATGATGCTGATTCCACATTGATTGTAAATGACCCATGGCAGACGCTTCGATGTCAATCCAGTTGAAAACCTCCATGTGAGAGTTGGAGGAATTGGTGAGTATAGAACCCAAATAACAGAAGTTGGAGATTGCTTCAATAGTTTAATTATTCAAAGAGACTGGAGTCACGGATGGACCTGAGCCTAGATTTTGCAACTTTGTCTTTGATCACAAAACACAGAGACCAACCTTAGCCAACTCTGCCTCCATTTGATGGAGTGCCTCACAAAACATGTTGGAACTCTGTACTAGAATAACAACATCAGCAGCATAGTCAAGACCTGAGAGGTGAGAGATCACCAATCTTAATGCCTATGGACCTGACGGAATGCTGCACTACGAAATCCATTGCCTGACAAAAGAGTGCAGGGGCCAATACTGCAGAAAAGGACCTATAGGTTACAGTGGACGAGAAGCTGGATATGAGTCAACAGTGTGACCTTGTTGCCAAGAAGGCTAACAGCATTTTGGGCCGTATAAGTAGGAGCATTGCCACCAGACTGAGGGACGTGATCATTCCCCTCTATTCAACATTGGTGAGGCCTCACCTGGAGTACTGTGTCCAGTTTTGGGCCCCACACTACAAGAAGAACTTGGAAAAATTGGAAAGAGTCCAGCAGAGGGCAACAAAAATGATTAGGGGGCTGGAGCACATGACTTATAGAGGCTGAGGGAACTGGGATTGTTTAGTCTGCAGAAGAGAAGAATGAGGGGGGATTGATAGCTGCTTTCAACTACCTGAAAGGGGGTTCCAAAGCGGATGGATCTAGACTGTTCTCAGTGGTGGCAGATGACAGAACAAGGATTAATGGCCTCAATTTGCAGTAGGGGAAGTTTAGGTTGGATATTAGGAAAATCTTTTTCACTAGGAGGGTAGCGAAGCACTGGAATGGGTTACCTAGGGAGGTGGTGGAATCTCCTTCCTTAGAGGTTTTTAAGGTCAGGCTTGACAAAGCCCTGGCTGGGATGATTTAGTTGGGGATTGGTTCTGCTTTGAGCCCATACTTCTTTAACTTGCCGGCAAGAATACTCATAGACTCATAGACTCTAGGACTGGAAGGGTCCTCGAGAGGTCATCGAGTCCAGTCCCCTGCCCTCATGGCAGGACCAAATACTGTCTAGACTATCACTAACAGACATTTATCTAACCTACTCTTAAATATCTCCAGAGATGGAGATTCCACAACTTCCCTAGGCAATCTATTCCAGTGTTTAACTACCCTGACAGTTAGGAACTTTTTCCTAATGTCCAAACTAAATCTCCCTTGCTGCAGTTTAAGCCCATTCCTTCTTGTTCTATCATTGGAGGCTAAGGTGAACAAGTTTCCTCCCTCCTCCTGATGACACCCTTTTAGATACCTGAAAACTGCTATCATGTCCCCTCTCAGTCTTCTCTTTTCCAAACTAAACAAATCCAATTCCTTCAGCCTTCCTTCATAGGTCATGTTCTCAAGACCTTTAATCATTCTTGTTGCTCTTCTCTGGACCCTCTCCAATTTCTCCACATCTTTCTTGAAATGCGATACCCAGAACTGGACACAATACTCCAGTTGAGGCCTAACCAGCGCAGAGTAAAGCGGAAGAATGACTTCTCGTGTCTTGTTTACAACACACCTGTTAATGCATCCCAGAATCACGTTTGCTTCTTTTGCAACAGTATCACACTGTTGACTCATATTAAGCTTGTGGTCCACTATGACTCCTAGATCTCTTTCTGCCATACTCCTTCCTAGACAGTCTCTTCCCATTCTGTATGTGTAAAACCAATTGTTCCTTCCTAACTGGAGCACTTTGCATTTATCTTTATTGAACTTCATCCTGTTTACCTCAGACCATTTCTCCAATTTGTTCAGATCATTTTGAATTTTAATCCTGTCCTCCAAAGCAGTTGCAATCCCTCCTAGTTTGGTATCGTCCACAAACTTAATAAGCATACTTTCTATGCCAACATCGAAATCGTTGATGAAGATATTGAACAGAGCCGGTCCCAAAACAGATACCTGCGGAACCCCACTTGTTATACCTTTCCAGCAGGATTGGGAGCCATTAATAACTACTCTCTGAGTATGGTTATCAAGCCAGTTATGCACCCACTTTATAGTAGCCCCATCTAAATTGTACTTTCCTAGTTTATCTATAAGAATATCATGCGAGACCGTATCAAATGCCTTACTAAAGTCTAGGTATATCACATCCACCACTTCTCTCTTATCCACAAGGCTCGTTATCCTATCAAAGAATGTTATCAGATTAGTTTGACATGATGTGTTCTTTACAAATCCATGCTGGCTATTCCCTATCACCTTACCACCTTCCAAGTGTTTGCAGATGATTTCTTTAATTACTTGCTCCATTATCTTCCCTGGCACAGAAATTAAACTAACTGGTCTGTAGTTTCCTGGGTTGTTTTTATTTCCCTTTTTATAGATGGGCACTATATTTGCCCTTTTCCAGTCTTCTGGAATCTCCTCTGTCTCCCATGATTTCCCAAAGATAATAGCTAGAGGCTCAGATACCTCCTCTATTAACTCCTTGAGTATTCTAGGATGCATTTCACCAGGCCCTGGTGACTTGCAGGCATCTAACTTTTCTAAGTGATTTTTTACTTGCTCTTTTTTTATTTTAACTTCTAAACCTACCCTCTTCCCATAAGCATTCACTATATTGGACATTCCTTCAGACTTCTCAGTGAAGACCGAAACAAAGAAGTCATTAAGCATCTCTGCCATTTTCAAGTCTCCTGTTACTGTTTCCCCCTCCTCACTGAGCAGTGGGCCTACCCGGTCCTTGGTCTTCCTCTTGCTTCTAATGTATTGATAAAAAGTCTTCTTGTGTCCCTTTATTCCCATAGCTAGTTTGAGCTCATTTTGTGCCTTTGCCTTTCTAATCTTGCCTCTGCATTCCTGTCTTATTTGCCTATATTCATCCTTTGTAATCTGACCTAGTTTCCATTTTTTATATGACGCCTTTTTATTTTGTAGGTCATGCAAGATCTCGAGGTTAAGCCAAGGTGGTCTTTTGCCACATTTTCTGTCTTTCCTAACCATCGGAATAGCTTGCTTTTGGGCCCTTAATAGCGTCCCTTTGAAAAACTGCCAACTCTCCTCAGTTGTTTTTCCCCTCAGTCTTGATTCCCATGGGACCTTACCTATCAGCTCCCTGAGCTTACCAAAATCCATTGTCTCTATTTTGCTGTACTCCCTTCTACCCTTCCTTAGAATTGCAAACTCTATGATTTCATGATCACTTTCACCCAAGCCTCCTTCTACTTTCAAATTCTCAACGAGTTCCTCCCTATTTGTTAAAATCAAGTCTAGAACAGCTTCCCCCCTAGTAGCTTTTTCAACTTTCTGAAATAAAAAGTTGTCTGCAATGCAGTCCAGGAACTTATTGGATAGTCTGTGCCCCGCGGTGTTATTTTCCCAACATATATCTGGATAGTTGAAGTCCCCCGTCACCACCAAATCTCGGGCTTTGGATGATTTTGTTAGTTGTTTGAAAAAAGCCTCATCCACCTCTTCCACCTGATTAGGTGGCCTGTAGTAGACTCCCAGCATGACATCACCCGTGTTTTTTTACCCCTTTTAGCCTAACTCAGAGACTCTCAACACTTTCATCTCCTATGTCCATCTCCACCTCAGTCCAAGTGTGTACATTTTTAATATATAAGGCAACACCTCCTCCCTTTTTCCCCTGTCTATCCTTCCTGAGCAAACTATACCCATCCACACCAACATTCCAGTCGTGTGTATTATCCCAGCAAGTACTGTGGGAGACCGTATCAGAAGCTTTGCTAAAGTCAAGAATAACACATCCATTGCTTTCCCCTCATTGACAGACCCAGTTATCTCCTCATAGAAGGCAATTAGGTTAGTCAGGCATGACTTGCCCTTGGTGAATCCATGCTGACTGTTCCTGATCACCTAGTCATACACCTTGGCAGATTCGCTACTAGGGGCCAGCCATATAACTAAAGCTGTGAGAAAAAATCCAGTACCTTTTCTTCTCTTCTTCCTCCTCTGGTTTCCTCCTAAGCTCCTCCTCTTCTTGCCATTGTCTTTCCTCTTCCTTCCTTCTGATCTGCTCTTCCTCTTCTTGCCTTCTCCTCTTCTCCACTTCCTGTTTCCGTCTCTGTTCCTGCTGCAGTAGGTGCCGATAGAGGCTGCGAGCCAGCTGGCCACGCCAATGCTTCTGCAGGACAACAGCCGAGGCCTTCAGTCGCAGGAGAGCTTTCTTCCAGAAGTGCGCTCGATAGTTCTTCTGGATTGTCACTATACTGACTAGGGCCTTTCGGTACTTCTTCCTACAAACAAAACCAAACAGTTAAAGGGCCATGAGTCACTGACTACTTCTATTACAGTCACGTCTCTCGTGTTTCTAAGGAATGGTTCCCCAGGGTACCAAAGTGCTGAACAAATGACGTCCAGTGCCCATAGAGGGCACAAGTAGTTCCCTCTCTTTCTACCAGGCAAAGATTCTTTTCCTTGCTGCCCTCTTTCCTGCATCTGACACCTTATTCCTGTCTCCAAAGTGACCCTTCTTGGAGCTGCTTTAATATGTCTGCCTTTGTTGAAAGGGAATGAGATCCCCAGGGGATGAAGGACAATTGTCACCCACTAGAAAGGAAGTTTCATGCTCAAGTCTTACATGCACATCTCTGGGAAACTACCAGCCTAGCACACTTGTATGCCCTTCACACAGACCCCTTGGAATCTTTATAGAGGAAAACACCCTTACCATCCACTTCGCTGGTCACTGAACCACCTTGAAATTTCAAACACAACCTGAGAATGATCCCCTAGGGCCAGCATAAGCATCTAAGATTGTGCTACATTAACATCAATGAAACCAGGGCTCCAGGAGCCAGGGCTGTCCCGGGGGGCAGGATGAGGGAAGAAGAAGAGGGGCGGGAGTGGCGCATGCGGGACATAGGCACCGAGTTTCTAATCTGCCGGGGAGTGCTCCCCCTGACTGCGCCCAGGCCCCACTGCCCCTCGCCCCCAAGGCCCCACCCCTGCCCTGCTTCTTCCAACTCCTGCTCCGCCCCCACCCCACTTCTTCCTGCCCCTCCTCTGTCCAGTTCCTCCTCCCCCCCAAACCACCCTGCACCCTGGCTCCTCTCCCCCCTAGTGCCTCCTGATGCTGCGAAACATGTGATCTGTGGCAGGCAGCAGGCACTGAGAGGGAAGGGGAGGTGCTGATTGGTGGGGCCCACCGGTGGGCAGGAGGCACTGGGAGGTGGGGGGTTCTGGTAGGGGGCTCCTCCTTGCTCCCCCCAGCCTGCCTCCCTGTTTACCTCCTTACCCCGCTCACCCTCCTGCCTAACTCTACCCCCCACCTCCTCACGAAGAGCTGGGCCCCGCAAAGCACGGGGCCTGGAGCAGTCCCCCTGATTCGCCGTACCCAAGGGATGGCTCTGCCAGCAGCAGCAGCTGGGTGCAGGCTACAGAGAGAGAAGGAAGGAGAAAGGGCGACAGAAGCAAGTTTAAATAAACTGGTTGGGGGCTGTCTCTTCCCCCCACTTTTCTCCCCAGTGCCTCTCCTCATACAGAGGGTGGGGCCAGCTGCATACTCAGCCTCCTCTAAGGTGGACAAAGCATATAGACAAAAGGCACAGGCTTTTACAAAACACATCTACCAAAAGCTCCACTGAGAATACCATGCCAAGGCCCTACTCAGCTCCATGGTGCTCTTCCTGATAATATCTATTAGCTCTGCTGTCAGAGGTTAAGGCCAGAAGGGACCATTATGATAATCTAACCTGACCTCAGGTATACACAGGCAATAGACTGTAACTCCCCATCTGGAGCCTTCTGCCCACCTTCCTCCACTTCCCAAGGTAAAGGCAACTTTTTCAGCCAATGCAGGAGGGCTGTGAAATACACTGATCCTGCACTTCACTCGTACTCAGATATAAAACATAAAGGGGACAAGGGCACTGATTTGGCAACTGGAATTTAGTTACCTATTCTGTTGATGCTGCAAGGTACTGGGCTAAAGCTTGGCTCCCCCTCCAAGAGTCATAGAAGCCACACGGGGACGGGGTGTGGCTCCTTCCCCCAAACCCATGCATGTCCTGTGAGGCTAACAGGGACACAGCCCATTTTACAGCCCCAGTTCTCCACAGGTCCTGCAGGGCTAAGAAAAGTAAAAACGTATTTTAGTTGGTGGAATCAGCAGCTGTGACTAGGAGTCCCACAGAGAGCAGGTCTGCTAAACAAAACGGGGCATTTTCACTTTGGTTTATTTTCTGATTCAGACACCCTGAGCTTCTGGGAAAGTAAAGCAGAGTGTACAGAGCCAACCATGTAACCTTTCATTTCTTAGACCTCTTTCCCCAATTCTCAGAACAAGTTCCTGAAGATATGGATAAGGATGACAGTAAAATCCTGGAACATCTAACTCTTCATGGCAGGCTTACTTTGCTTAATTTACGTAATCTTGGTGACTGATAAGCTCTAAGTGCTACATGGCAACACTCTCTAGTTTTGCCTTACTCACTTAAAACCTTTTCTGGACTTGTCCCATACTAATTCCTTTCTATTGGAGCCTCTCTAATGTTGATGCAGTGCAACACTGAAATCATCACAAAAAAGGTTTTCTAATTTCACTTTCTCCAACCTTCATCTTCTCTGTTTTCTGCTCCTTTACCTCCCTCTGCAATGCCTCATTTGCCACCAGCTGCTGTATAAGGATTCTTCCTTTTGACCATAGCAGCACCACTTGATTTGAAGACTAAACTTAGACGAACAGTGTGCATTCCAATCTCCCAGTCCACTAGCTGGGTACTTTCCTTTCCAGGAAAGTCACAGAAGAGACACTGCAGTTTTCCCTTCACAATGCTGCCTAGAAACTATGTTTTACAATGTGATAATTCCCTTCCTTCCCCAAAATATCTGGAGGTTTATGATTATTAATTATTATTATTTAACTGTCCCTGCCATGAGGAACTTACACTCTAATTTACACAGATTGCACAGCAAGTAAAGGCACCCAGACAAGGGAAGAGGGGAAGGCACAGAAACAGCATTTTGCTTTACTTTGGCAAGCAGCATGTGCTACAATCATTAAAGAGTCAGCTGTTACATTAGCTTCAAGGGGCAGGAGAGGGGATGGCTCTTCTGTAATAGCTTTTCTTTAACACTACTATGATTAGGAGCAGTAGTGGCAAAAGGGAGCAGCTGAGAGATCAGTAGTGAAAGACTAGCTCAAAGTAGTAAGTTCTTAAGAGTGACTTAAAGAAGGAGAGAAAGGCCCCTGGGACAATAGGAGAAGAGAAGCTGCTCCAGGCCTTGGGGAAAGTGCTAATAAAGGCAGACTTGGGAGAGGGGAAGAGGAGAGATGAAGGGAGCATTAGGTGAAGCTGGTAGGTAAAGGGTGGAGGAGTGGGAGCTGAAAGCCAAGAGGTAGAGGGGGCAGAGTTCTGGAGACCCTTGAAGGTGAGTCTGAAGAGGCAGAGAATCAGTGGACGGACCTGGTCATTGCAGCAGCAGGTTTAACACACTAGGGGGTGGGGGCGGAGGTTGGGGGGGGGTGTAAGAAGCAGGGTATAGAGAAGGCTGCAGTGGTCAAAGAAATGGCTATAGCACAGACAAGGAATTCAGCAGAAACACAGATTTTGCAGCTAGCCAATGGATTTGGAGGGTGGGGGGAACAGAAGAGTGGAAGTGCTGATGAGAACACCATAGAGGAGAGGATGGGGGATACTGCAAGCAGACAGGTGGAGAAAACGCAAAGACAGCCCAGAACACTGACCTTGCCATGTAGCCCAAGATGTGGGCTTGGATGACTATAGCTGCTTTCCTCAACTCTTCTTCCCGATCCTTCTCCAGGTTCTGTTCAAGAGCTTCCTTCAGGAAAACCTGACACCGTGGGGAGGAGTTTCAACAAACACAAAGAGAGGAAAGAAATCAGCCCTGGGGGAGAGTCAGGAGGTTCATTCCCTTGGTGACAAGCACAGAGTGCTCTCTTTATGCTGCTGCCCTGTGATCTCTGCTCAAGAGCTGCAGCCTCTCCAGAGCCACCCCTCACTTTTGGCTGGGGTGCTTTCCTGGTATTAAAAGGAAAAAATTGTGCAGGACATGAGCCAAACTCTTAAGCCCATCCCCCGCCTCCTTTCACTCTGTTGTCAAGGCTTTAAAGAAAGAGAGAAGGGGGAGGGAAGGAAAAATAAGGAAGGAGGAGGAGAGTGTGCAAGCTAGTTATTAACCCGTTTTCAGCTGATATCTTTTCTTCACACAAATCTATTTTCTCACTGCATTGGGCCCTGGCTACCAATATATGACATTAAATATTTCATAAAGAGATCATGCCACATTTTGGTTGCAGAGGTGAGCATTTACATTTCCAGGACCCTGGCAGCAGTTTGCACTCTGAAAAGTGAAGATTAATGAAAGAATCAGAAATCTCCAATGGTGAGAAAAATGCATAAAGAAACTGGCCATCCCCAATCAAACATCACCTGGCCATTCCAAAGGAATCTGATCACTGCAGGATCTAAAGGAATCCTGAGGAGAGGGTTCTCCATGTTGAGGGTTCTCCATGCTGAATGTGCTCCTGTACTGCAGAATACAAAGGGGGAGATGCATCCCAAAGAGAGAGGTGTCCTTGCCAGAGATGTGCTGCTGTACTGGAGGTTGCATTTTATAACAACTAATAATAGCTCGTTCTTCTCTAGCAACTACCATCCAAGGGCCTCCAAGCACTTTACAAACTTTAACTGATTAATGCTCACAGCCTTGTGACACAGGGCAGCACTATCCACATTTTACAGATGCAGGAACTGGGTCATAGAGAGACTAAAAGCCACATATCAACTCAGCAACAGAGCTAGAATCAAAACAAATTTCCCTGTTCTAATCACTAGGCAGCACCCTTGACATAACTCTATCTTTTCCTACTTATCTACCATGCCTCTTCACATCGCTGCCTCCAACTCCTGCCCTCCATCAGTGATACTAGCCTTGCTGTCCTATTCCTCCACCTCTCCCATAACTGACTCTGTTCTTTCTTCCACATTGCCCCACCTGCATGGAACAATCCCCTCCCTCATTGCTTTCTCTGCATTTAAATCTCTCCTGAAGAACAGCTTCCATCACAACGCCCACAAGAAATTAGCTGATTAATAATGGTCGAGGAATTGAGAACACTCTATAAAAAAAATCACCACCTTGACCACTTTCCTTGTATTTTGTGTCCCTTTCCACAGTCTGTGTCAGTTTGTTGGTCTTTTAAAAATATGAACTTTTTGGGACTGTTCTTTCCATCACATTTACGTTGAACCTAGTACATTATGGGTGGTACCAGAACAAAATAATTAATAGGGAGGGATAGCTCAGTGGTTTGAGCATTGGCCTGCTAAACCCAGGGTTGTGAGTTCAATCCTTGAGAGGGCCACTTAGGGATCTGGGGCAAAAATCAGTACTTGGTTCCTGCTAGTGAAGGCAGGGGGCTGGACTCAATGACCTCTGAAGGTCTGTTCTAGGAGACAGGTATATCTCAAAAAAAAAAAAAAAAAGACAGTACCTACAGTGATAGACACCTTATAAATGTTTAGGCAGGGAGGGAGCTGTCCTTGAGAGTTGGGCCAGGAATGCAACTCCACCATGCAGCAGAAGTATCCAATTCACAGAGACTTCATTGGCATTACAAGTCTCATGAGTGTTGGTAAAGTATTAAAAACACAGAGAACACTCAGGTATTTATCCAGAATATCCATCCAAGATAGGGTGCTTTGATCCCCAAACAACATGGGGTTTGCCAATAATAGCTAGCTGTGAAATGATAGCATTTTGCTGGAAGCAGATAAGAAAGATTAAAATGAATTCAAACTACAGGTAGAGAAATCTCCCTTGTCAGGAAAACCATAAGCAAATCATCTGTTTCTCTGTCATTTAATTCATAGCCACTCTCAAGAGTTTAAGCCCATCTTCATCTGAGAAAAGGGTGACTAGATTCAGAAATATACGGGTTATTTATACCATCATTTCTGTTCATATTAGAAACTGACAGAAACTTACAGTAAGTCAGACACACAGCAAGATGGTGTTAGTCAATATATATTCAAGAATACATGTGTGAATGTTGATTGTATATAGCAGTGAACACTTGCAAGTGGAAGCGTATGTATGTGAGGGCTATGCACTCGTGTACACAAAATGGTCTGTTCACACATGGATATTCACATATTTGTGTGCACGCTGTGTATAGTGTATATGTTGTGCAATGTACAGAATCCATTCAGCCCCTCCCTGGAGAAGGTCTATTACAGAGATATCTGCAAAACTCTTTTGCTCCTTTTAGCATACACTTTTCATCCTAAGTGCCAAATCTGTAAATTCACCTGTAGAGAACATTGGTGAAGGAGAAATTGTATTACTGTGCCTTGGATTCCAGATGGTAAGAAGAAACCTTCTGCAATGTTAAGCCAATTTCCTCTTTTTTCCAACAGGACCACATAAAATGTCACTCTGGACATCAAGAAAAACTTGATTAGAGTCGGATATAGATGGGGAGAACTGTGTCCTAACTGAAGACAGATGTGATGGGCAGTGCTAGAGCGAGGAGCAAAGGAAACACAAGAGTTTGGAGTCTTGGTATAGCTGCTGCTTGTCATGGCATCACAAATTAAGGCCATGGTGCACTGGAAAAAACAGTTGCTTGCGTTTCGTAACAGTTGTTCTTCAAGAAGTGTTGCTCAAATCCATTCCATGTAGGTCTGTGCATGCCCACGTGAACAGTAGCCTGAGATTTTTTCCTTAGCAGTATCCTTAGGGCTGGCTATGGCACTTCCTGGAGCCCCACACTCATGTGCCAGTATGTGGGCTGCTGCCAGCCCTGTGCCCTCTCAGTTCCTTCTTGCCATCTACTCCGACAGTGGGGATGGAGGGTGGGTTGTGGAATGGACATGAGCAACACATCTTGAGGAACAACAGTTAGGAAAGGTAAGCAACCATTTTTTCTTCAAGTGCTTGCTCATGTCCATTCTATGTAGGTGACTCACAAGCAGTACCCTTTGGTGGTGGGTTTGGAGTTCACTTTCATGTGGCTTGCAATACTGCTTTGCCGAAGCTGGCATTGTCCCAGGCTTGCTGAGTGATAGCGTAGTGGGATGCAAAGGTATGGACTGAGAACCAAGTAGTGGCTCTGCAGATATCCTGAATTGGAATATGTGCAAGGAATGCCGTTGAGGAAGCCCGTGCTCTGGTAGAATGAGCGGTGATTATGGCTGGTGGCAACACACCCACTTGTACGTAACAAAACCTAATGCACACTGTTATCCAAGAGGAAATCTCTGGAAGGAAACCATTAGGTCCTTCATTCTATCTGCTATAGCCACAAAGAGCCGAGTGGATCTACGAAAGGGTCTGGTCCTTTCGATATAAAAGACTAAGACCCGCCTAACGTCCAGAGAGTGTAGCCTAGGTTCCTCGTTCGACTTGTGAGGTTTCAGGAAGAAAACAGGTAAGAATATGTCTTGGTTGCAGTGAAACTGTGACACCACCTTTGGAAGAAAGGCTGGGTGAGGACGCAGCTGGACCTAGTCCTTGTAGAATACCATGTACAGAGATTCCGAAGTTAGGGCTCTGATCTCTTGAGGCCAAGGTAACTGAAACCAGAAAGGCAACCTTCCATGAAAGTAGAAGCAAGGAGTAAGATGCCATCAGCTCTAAGGGAGGACTCATGAGTTGAAAGAGGGCTAGATTTAAATCCCACTGAGGCACCTGAGGGTAGAGCCTCTCCAGGCCCTTCAAGAACCAGATTGTTATTTCATGAGAAAATACTGATTTACCCTGCACCAGCGGGTGGAAAACCAAGATAGCCGCTAGATGCACTTTAATCGATGACAGGGCTAGGCTTTGCTGTTTAAGGCAGAGCAAGTAATCCAGAATAGATTGAATTGGGGAATTGGAGGGGAAGATTCTTTTCTCTTAAATCCAGCAGGTGAAACATGTCTATTTGGCTAGGTAAGATGCTCTGGTGGAAGGCTTCCTGCTACCCAACAGGATTTGCTGAACCTGCACCAAACAGGACCACTTGTTGGCTGCATTCAGCCACTCAGCAGCCATGTCATTAGATGAAGGGGTATCAGATTGGGGTGCAGAAGAGTGCCCTGATTCTGAGAGAGCAAGTCCAGTCGAAGAGACAGGGTCTACAGGGTTGTCACACATAGGTCCAGCAGCATGCTGATCTGTTGGCCCAGCCATGCCAGAGCTATCATGAGGACCTTTGCTTTGTCTCTCTATTTTCAGGAGAATGCTGTGTATCAGTGGTATCAACGGAAAGGAATATAGAACCCCTTCTGACCACTGAAGAAGAAAGGCATTGGACAAGGAGACCTCCTCGGACCCTTGGATTGAGCAGAACTCCCAGCACTTCTTGCTCAGTTTGGACGCAAACAGGTCTATCTGGGGACACCCCCACCTTTGGAAAATTATATTGGACACTTCCGGGCGAAGGAACCACTTGTGGTGAGATGAGAAGGACCTGCTAAGGAGATCTACTAACGAGTTGTTGACTCGTGGGTGGTGTGAAGCTACTGGGAGGACGTTGTGCTGTACACAAAGATACCAAAACTGCATAGCCTCCTGACATAGGGATGATGAGCGAGCTCCACTTTGTTTGTTGATATAGACGATCGCTGTGGCATTGTCCATAAGAATGCAAACCACCTTGCCCTGTAGATATGGAAGTAAAGCCTGGCAAGCTAGACATACGCCTTAAGCTCTTTGACATTTATGTGCTGGTGACAATCGCTTTGCGACCTGAGGCCTTGCGTACTGAAGCTGCCTCGGTGAGCTCCCCAACCTTGATTGGAGGCATCAAAAATCAGGGTTGCTGAAGGAGGCAGAGTCATGAAGGGAATTTCACTCAGCATATAGCCAGAGTCTGTACACCAGATCAGGGATGTCAGGACCTGCGATGGGATCGTCACCAGATGATCTAGCCTGTGTCTGATGGGTTTGTAGACTATCACGAGCCAGGCCTACAGCAGTCAAAGGCGAAGTCTCACATGTCTGACCATGTATGTACAGGCTGCCATATGGCCCAATAGTTTGAAGCAGACTTGAGCAGTGGTGAGGAAATATGCCCTTACCCGACCGATGAGCTATGACATGGTACGAAAAAGGGACTCTGGCAGGAAAGCTCTGACTCGGGTAGAGTCCAGGACCACTCTTATAAACTCTATTGACTGCACTGGAACCAGGGCAGATTTCTGCTCATTTATTATCAGCCCCAGGTCCTGACAAGTGTTTTGTACCAGCAAAAGACTGCGGTGGGCCTGTTCCCAGGAGCTGCCTCTGATGACTCAGTCATCAAGATGGGGTAAATTTGCACCCCTTGACTTCTTTACATTTTGTGAAGGCCTTTGGCAGTGCTGCAAGACTGATGGGAAGCACCATAAACTGGAAGTGGCACTCGCTTACTATGAAACGAAGGAAGTGCCTAAGGCCAGGCCATAGAAAATGGAAATGTGGAAGAAGGCATCTTTCAAGTCGAGGGAGGCATACCAGTCTTCTGGATCAAAGAGGGGATGATGGAGGCTAGGGAGACCATGCGAAATTTCAACTTCTTGAGATATTTGTTGAGGAGAGACAGATCAAGAATGGGTGTTAGGTCCCCCTTGGCTTTCAGTATTAGGAAGTACCGGGTATAGAAACCCTTCCGTCTCATATGCAGAGGAAACTCCTCCACGACCCCCCCAGTCATAATGGAGATTCTACCTCCTAGATAGGGAGCGGCTCATGAGAAGGGTCCCTGAAGAGGGACGAGAAAGGAGGGTGGGATACAGGAAAACTGAAGGGTGTAACTGGACTCGATGGTGTTGAGCACCCAACATTCTGATGTGATATGGCGCCAATGATGGTAGGAAGCTGGCTAGCTTCCAAAAATAAAGCAGGGGTTGGATCCAGAGATGAATCTGGTGTGTTGCCCTTGGGGGCATCCTCAAAACGCCTGCCTCTGCCTACTGGAGCAGCAGGTGGTTGCCTACTGTTGGGCCAAGGAGGATGAGCCCAACTCGTGATGCTGGAAGCCTCTATTGTTACTTCTAAAAGCTCCCTGGCTCGATGACCCCAAGTATCTAGGCTGCAGTTGCGGTGAGTGGGCTTCTCTCTTGGCCACCTGGGGAATAGAAAGACCCTAATGTGGCCATAGAATCTTTGAGCCTGTGCAATCTGATCTCAGTCTGTTGTGAGAAAAGGGCCTCGCCCTCAAGGGGAAGGTCCTGTATGGAAGCCTGGACCTCCCGTGACAATCCCAAGGACTGGAGCCAGGAGCTACATCTCATGCAGATACCGGACGCCATCGCCAGCGCTGCTGAGTCTGCAGCATCCCATGCCACTTGGAGACGCCCTAGCTACCGTCTTACCCTCCTCAACAACAGTTGTAAATTCCCACTTGTCCTCCTGAGACGGAGAGTCTGCAAACCTGGACATTGAGGTCCAGGTGCTGAAGTCACACTGCCCTAGTAGCACCTGTTGGTTTCCAATGCAAAGCTGTAGGCTAGTGGTAGAATATATTTTTCTGCCAAAGACGTCCAAATTTTTTGCATCCTTGTTCTTAGGGGATAGCACTAATCTGGCCTTGCCTTTCTCATTCATTGGCTGCTGACATGTCCAATGACCAGGGAGTAGCGTGTGTATATTTGTATTCGTAGCCCTGAGCAGGTACAAAGTATTTCTTCTCTGCTCACTTAGACGTAGGGGGTCAGAGAAGAAGGGGTCTGCCACATCGCCTTGACAGTTTTCAGGACCCCACGATGGACAGGTAGGGCCAACTTTGAAGAAGAGGCACCTAGAATGTCAAGGAGGTCGTCTGACTACTACTTAAACGCCTCAATTTTGAGTCCCAAATTGGAGGCTACTTGCTTGAGCAGCTCCTGATGGGCTCGGAAATCATCAAGGGGTACACTGGCAGTTCCCACCACCGCATTGTCCAGGGACGAGGAAGAGGATGTGGCAACAGGCTCCACAGATGTCTCCTCCTCAGGCTCAGGAGCCATTTGCTCTGAGACAGCTGGGATCTCAGTGCCCTCTTCTTGATGCAGTTCTGTTACTGGTGCCTGCTAGGCCCCTGCTCTGGTTTGGGCCTCAGACCCCAATGAGAGTGCCTGGTACGATTGGGCCCTGGTTACAGGGGAAGCCCCCACGGATTCCAGATCTGCCACTGCTGGGGTCACTAGGAACGTGGCCATAGGCCTGCAGAGAAATCTGGCCCTTAGTCAGGGCACCAATGCTGGTCATAGTAGGAGCCCCTATCGCTCCTTGATCCCAAATACTCCTCTCTATCCGACCATGGAGGTGCAGTAGGAAATGTTTGCTGACGGTCTCGAGAGTGTGCCGGAGCTGACGACTAAGTCCGCATGTCTGGAGAAGGCAATCGCCCATGGTGCTGTGAATGAGATCACGACTGGTGATGTCTGGAACTCGAACAGTACTGGAGTGCCAGGATAGTGACTGGTGCCTCAATGATGAGTGGTGCTGGGACATCAATCAGTGCCGGGACATCGACAAGCATCGTGCCAGCAATCTTTGACTTTCAGGTGAACGGCTCCGCAAACGTGGCCGACTTAAACCAAGGGATGAATGGCAAGTGGAACTGCGCTGGCGACAGCGGGAGTGCTCTCAGCACAGGCTTTCCCATGAAGTGAGCCACTCTGATGGGTCCGCAAGGGCCTTAGATAAGTCTCTGGCTGCAGGGACCCAGTAAACGCCATTAGGTCCTTCGCAGCCTGGAAGGCCTCAGGCATCGATGGCACTAAGAAGTGCATAGGGTCCCGATCGCTTCCTGGAGTCAGTGGTGAGTTTCTATCAAGGCTGGATACGCTGAGCGGCAAACCCGCACTGGAGGACGACGTTGGAGGTGGTGAGCAGCCCTGCGCAGGTCTTGGATCAACTGCTTCACTCAGCGTTGGAGAGCAGCTCCTAACTGGACGCATCTTCTTGTGCTGCTTTCTGGCTGGCGAGGTGGATTGGTGCCAGGACTGGTCTGGTGATGATGATGCACTCCACACTGACATGTACGTGCTGGGTGCTGAGTTGGATGATTCCGACGCCAGGCACAGGGCAGTTTCCATTAGAAATGCCTTCAGGTGTATGCCCCTATCCTTTCAGGTATGGGGTCTAAAATTTTAACAGATCTGGCACCTTCCCTTTACATGTGCCTCACCCAGAGAGAACGTGTGTGGCTCACTAACTGGCATCAGTTTTGAGCAGGTGGCACACGGCTTAAACCCCAGGGAGTGGGGCATGCCCCGTCCCTGGGACTAACTAACGCTCAAACACTTAGCACTTAACACTAAGGAACTATTTATAGTAAACAAAACTCATGGTCTGAGAAGCTAAGGGAACTTGCAAGAGCACGCAGTATTCCAGCCACCGTCACTGGTGGTAAGAAGGAACTGAGAGCAGTGGTGGCTCTAGCTTTTTTGCCATCCCAAGCACAGCAGGCAGGCTGCCTTCGGCGGCGCGCCTGCGGGAGGTCCCTGGTCCTGTGGATTCAGCGGCTTGCCTGGCAGGAGGTCTGCCCGTCCTGCGGCTTCGGCATACCCGCTGCCGAATTACCACGGAATCCGCAGGCCCATAGGACCTCCCGCAGGCAAGCCGCCAAAGGCAGCCTGACTGCCGCCCTCACAGAGACTGGCAGGCCACCCCCCCATGGCTTGCCGCCCTAGGCACGCACTTGGAGCGCTGGTGCCTGGAGCCGCCACTGACTGAGATGGTGCAGGGCCAGTGGCACCCCATATACTGGCACACGAGCACGGGGTTCCAGGGGACACCAGAGCCGGCCCTATGGATACTGCTATGGGAAAAATCTTTGGTTACTGTACATGTGGGCGCCTACACACCTACATGGATGGACATGAACAAGCAGTTGAAGAAGAACAAACTGTTGCTAACATTCTGCCCCTTTCACTCTGCCAGGCCCTAACCTCTAGCATACATCAGGACAGAGCCTGAGTCTCCTCTTACAAACAAAAGCTTGGCTATTGCCAGCAGGACAGCTGCATTAGTACTAATGAGAAACACAAAGCCCATCCTGCCCTCCCTTCCTCCCTTCCTCTCCTGACATACACAATCCACTATATTAATTCAGAGTCTTTTCCTTCCTTTTCCAAACAATCACTAGAGATAAGATTATCCTCCAATTCATTTTGCAGGAAGTATTCCCCCTTCTCCATGCTACCCCCTCCCCTCTGCCCCCCAAAATCCTTCCTAGGTTACATCCCTCCATGCCATGCCCTCCCCTCAAATCCTGCCTCCCCTCCAAAAGAGAGTCATGGTTTAGTTCTAACTGGGGACTCTCAGCATGAGGTAACACTGCTGCCTTTATAGTTAGCGTAACTGGTACAGAGGGTACACATGGGGCCACTAGTCTCTCTCCAGGGCAACTGATCCCCATCCTGTTCACTTCACTTTCACTCAAACGACAGAAAATAAATCAAGTCTTCACTAGGCAAAAAGGTACATTTTTAACATGCGTTAGCCAACTTGAAGCAACCTCCTGGTGAAGACACAGCAGTTTGTAGGTATAACGTTTGTTAGCAGGTCATGTAAACCCTTAGGCTCCCACTTAGTGTTTACCTCGACTTGCTAACATGAAAACTGCCTTGTCCAGCCTAGGATTCCAAACGTCTGTCCAGCGATGTCAACACTACAAACTTCAACTGGCCTAGCAATGTCAATCAGTGGTGTGAAGAGGTGTGATTGCTGGTAGACACAGCCATGTTCTGATAAAAGACCCTAGCACAGATGCAGTCATACTGGTAAAACTGCATGCTTATTATTTTGCTCAGGGAGGGTGGAACAAACTCACACTCCTCCCCATTCTTCCTCTGTCACTTCAAGCGTCTATGCCAACAATGCATTTGACCCCTTAGCTGCGTGTTTCCTCACTCTGACCTATTCGTTCGATCTGCAGCCCTGCTTCAACTCTCCCACTCATCACAAGGGTCATTTACTTGACTTGGTCTTCACCAAGCACTGCTCTCTCTCTGATCTCTGTTGCTAAATTCCCTCTCTCCAGCCATCACTAATCTCTTTTAACATTGCCCCTCAGCCCCCAACCTCAGACTCTGTCACTTCACCTTTCCACAACTTCAGTCCATCAGTGCTGAGGACTTCTTGTCCAGTCTCAGTCCTCTTCACCCGGCCCTTTCTTCCATTGAGATAGTTGTTGAGTCTCTCCATGCTTCACTTTCCTCCACTACTGACTTTTTTGCCCCTCCCTTCATCACAAGGTCCACCCTGCCAACCCCCAGCCCTGGATCACCCTGATTATCCACTTCCTTTACTCTTGCTCTGGCGCCAAAATGCATCTCTGGTGAAAATTCCATGACCAGGCCGACTTCCTCCACTACACATTCGTTCTCTCCTCTTTCAGTTCTGCCATCTTCCTAGCTAAACAACTCTGCTTCTTCAATTTAATTGAATATCACACATGCAACCTCAGCCACCTTTTCACCTCCTTTGACTCACTCCTCAAACCTTCCAGCCTCCTCCTAGCTCGCTGATTTCTTTCAAGAGAAACTGACAGAATATAACAACCTGTCCTTCACACCCGATTCAGCTTGCCTTCCTTCCTGCCTTCCCCTCCTGCAATTCTCTTTTCCTTCTCACTGGTCACAGATGCAAGAGTTTCTTCTATTGTCTCTTTCTCCAACCCCTCCACTTGCCACCCATCCTACTTCCCATCTCCCACATGTTCACGCTCATCCCCTCCCTTACACAGCTCCTTAACTTCTCATTCTCCTCTGGTGCTTTCTTCTCACAATGCAAACATGGTTTAGTCTCCACCATTTAAAAAAAATATTTTGTTCTTGAGCCCATAATAACAGCTCTTTAAAAAACTGCCAACTCTTTTTTCCTTAGATTTGCTTCCCACGGGATCTTACCTACCAGTTGTCTGAGTTTGCTAAAGTCTGCCTTCTTGAAGTCCATTTTCTTTAATCTGCTGTTTTCCTTCCTACCATTCCTTAGAATGAACTCTCCCATTTCATGATCAATTTCACCCAAGCTGCCTTCCACCTTCAAATTCTCAACCAGTTCCTCCCTATTTGTCACAATCAAATATAGAACAGCCTCTCCCCTAGTCACTTTCTCCACTTTCTGTAATAAAAAATTGTCTCCGATGCATTCCAAGAACTTCTTGGATAATCTGTGCCCTGCTGTGTTATTTTCCCAAGACATGTCTGGGAAGCTGAAGTCCCCCATCACCACCAAATCTTGTGCTTTGAATGATTTTGTTTAAAACAAAAAAACAAAAACATTCATCCACCTCTGTTTCCTGGTTAGGTGGTCTATAGTAGATCACTCTTTTATCTTTACCCAGAGGCTTTCAACAGGTCTGCCTCCCGCTTCTATCTCGAGCTCAGTGCAAGCGTATACATCTGTGATATATAAGGCAACACCTCCTCCCTCTTCCCCCGCTTGTCCTTGAATAAGCTGTTCCCTTCTATACCTTCATAAATCAAACTCTAATAAGCTTTCAGCAGCATTTTTCTTACTTCTTAGTTCTCTGCACATTTTGATCACCATCTATGGAAACATTTTTTCATCAGTTTGCGTGTTTACAGTGAAATTGACGATTACCAACGTTTACTGATAAAAATTGAATCCTTCCAACCATGGTTGTTATACACCAACCACTGCTCAAAGCAACTAATCTAATGACCTACCGCCTACTATCTAACCTCCTGAGCAAGAAAAATGAGAAGACCCTTAGGTGCACCTAGACACTACCAAAATCCTTGAGTTGTCTCTGTACATACTGACATGATCACAGTGGGCAGGAATTAGTTAGACTGGACATGAGAAGGGAGCAACGTATTGTTTTGCAGGTCCACCAAAAAAATCCAATGCTAGTTCTGCTTGGGTCCTTTAAAACTAGACTTGACAAAGCAATAGTAAATGTAAGTAGGGAACAATCCTGTGCTGTCCAATGGGAGAATGAAAAGGGCTGTTGAGTCTCATCTAATCTATCTTCAAATATGTAATTTGGGAAGCATTTGAGACATTACAGGTCAGCAGCATAGCCCAGTCAGTGACCTTCAGTAGTACAACTACGCAGTGCCATTAGCAGCAAAGAATCCTGTGGCACCTTATAGACTAACAGACATTTTGGAGCATGAGCCTTCGTGGGTGAACACCCACTTCGTCAGATGTATGTAGTAAAAATTTCCAGGGGCAGGTAATATATATGCAAGCAAGCTAGAGATAACGAGGTTAGTTCAATCAGGGAGGATGAGGCCCTGTTCTAGCAGGTGAGGTGTAAAAACCAAGGGAGGAGAAACTGGTTTTGTAGTTGGCAAGCCATTCACAGTCTTGAATGGCCATTAGTTTACTTCCACCTGCTGTTTACTGGAGTGCTCCCGTATATCACCTTTCAATTAAACTCTCTTGCATCAGGAATTACTTCCCTCTCCTCACCCATTGGACCCTTTTCTACACTGAGGTAATACCTTGTTTTTACCCAGCTGCCACTCTTTCCTGGTGCTGTCATACATCTGTAGCAAATGTGCACACACAGTCTTGGTGTTGTCTGGGACACTCAGATTCTTCATAAGCATCTTGTACCTGATAACCAAACACAATCTCTTGACATAAAAGTATGTACAATACTATCCTTTCCATTTCTAACATGCTTCAAAACCTTCCTCTTGCCATTCATCCTCCCACAGGGTTCTCTTATCTGCCTATCTGGGAACTTCTCTTTTTCACGTTCTTTATCCAACTGCAGTTGGACTAACCTCCAGTCCAGAAACTTCCACCTCCAACTTGCAGCTAACCCCATAATATGGTTGACATGCAGACAACACAAAAGACATCCAAAAATTGGGAACAGTGCCAGTGACTAAAATTATAGAGAAAAGGAACATACCACCACCCAGCTCCATATTACCCATTACCTGCTGAGGAAATCTGGGAAGAGACGCCGTATGGGGAAGCCTGCTCTTCGAATTTTCACTGTCTCCAGCATCCCAGAGTACCGGAGCTGGTTTAGAACTACCTCCGGGTTAAAGAGGTTTGGTGCCTAGGAGACCAAGATTAGAAACAAACCAAGAGAAAGACAGACATCTAATACCAGACTTAACTCCTTGCTTGCTGGCATGGTGTCTGCTTATCTGAACGTTGTAAGGGGCACACAGACACATACCCATCGCTTCCTAGGAAGTTAACCCTGCATGTTAATGGCCCCAGCTGAAAGATGGGCCAGTTTGACACAAATGGCAGGCAGCTGCCACAAAAAGACACTCAGCACTGGAACAGAGGCAGGAGAGAGCTGGGTGTACCCATATCAACAGCAAACTGTAACATCTTCCATAGCTCAGAGTCTAGCAGGAAAGTGGGCAATGAACTGTGCTGAGCCATTGCCCCCTCCACTCCCACTGCAGCCCATTCATGCAGAAAATTATACTGTTCTCAACTGAGGGCTCGGATGCAGCTGGGGGAGCAGCAAGAGAGGGGGCACCTGGCTTCCTGATCATCAAATGTAACAGTAATGTCCAGCAACCCATAGGCAAAACTGCAGGCATGCCTGTTGCCTTCAGAGCTCAACTGGATGAGTGAGAATCCAAATGAGAGCCCAATGCATCCCTGAAAGAACGGAGCTAAAAGGCAGGAAGGAGCTTCTATACTGGGGCAGGAGCTTGCAGCAGGCCCTGCTCCTAAAGAGAAACATTATCTCTAGGATATTGACTGATGGACATCACAACTCAGAGATTCTGCCCTTCTCCAAGTTCTCCATCTGGTATGGTCAAGACTCCTCCTTGCTGCCACTTTTCTGAGTGTCAAGGTGAAATGCCCTCTAAAGGAAACTTGCTTCTTTACAGAGAGCTAATCTGAAGCATCTTCACTCCTGCCTTGTTAATGGAACGAAGCTTTATCCTCCTCTCTGTTTCAGGAAAGAGCTCTGCAGGGGGACTTTTCCTGCAACAAGGCCCTCTTTGGAAAAGGCTCATTTCGACAGGTTTGTCTCCTTCTCCCCCGCCACTTCCTATGTGGGGCTCCAGACCTGGAAAAACTGGTCCGTTCTCTCACTACCCCATCTTCTAAGAGACAGGGAATGAAGACTGATGGATTTTTTGAGTTCAGGAAATCAGAAAGAGGCACAAACATCATTGCAATGTGAAAGCAAATCTAGCTGGTACCATGGAGCATGGGCACAGTGCAACATGCTGCAGAGAAGTCCCTATGAAGGGGTGCTGCTGTACAAGTCACAGGTGAATGAGAAGTTTACTGGCCCAGCTTGCAAGGCCTTTGATTGTGGGATAGATTAAAAAAAAACAGAGTGGTAAATGGGGGACACAAAGAACCCTTCACATTTATTTAGCAGAGCCACAACTTCAAGCACCTCTGCAATTATCTATAGATCAAAGAAATGGCAGATGACACAAATTAACACCTTTCAGCATAATAAAACCCCATCTCATCTCTGCCCATCCTCCCACTTTTAATATCCTGACACCTAGAATGACTTCTCTCCCAGACAGAGAGGAGAGAGAGAATAAAGGTAAGGCAGGAGAGCGACAGTGAGAACCCTGGTCTGGAGGTGGGAGAAATGGAAGGCACACAGAACCCTTGGTAGGGGGAGAAATTAGGGATCATACAAATCTCCGGCAAGAGGAGAGAATGGGGGACCCTAGAAATGAACGAAGGGGTAGCAGGGATATACAGAAAACCTGGCATGGTGGCAAAATGGAGGCAATGGGAGTGCACACACAGCTCCTGGCATAAGGATGACAATGGGGGAACCAGGAACACACTAGAGTCCCTGGCATGAGGGAGTGGATGGGGGCAGTCTCAAGGAGTCCGTGAAATAGAGGGGTAGGGACATGAGGAGGGAAGAAATGGAATATTCAAGGAGCCCTGATGTGTGCAATGCACTTGGCCTATGAAAGCTATGAAGTGTGCAACCCACTAGTCTACTATACATGCCCCAGATCCCAGAGCAGATCCCCACTCCCAAAACAAACAGGAATCACTCGCTCCCTTTGTCCCATGGCAGGCGATGCACAGGGTCCTGCTTCCCAGCTGTGTCAGCACAAAGCATGGTGAGAACAGTTCTTACACACCAGGCGTATTTGTTTTTTCACATAATGCAAAGGGTGGGATGCATTTTTCCAGTTTAAAAAATACTCACAAGAGAGAGGAAAGAGGCAGAATTTCTCTCCCCAAATCCTCATCATGGGCTCAGGAAAAATGTCCCTCCTCCCTCCCCCCAGGGGTGGGACTCACCTTTTCGGTGTTTGGTTTGATGCAGCGAATGAAGAATGGATTGGAAGTGCTGAGAGTGGCCATCAGGGAATGGAGAGAGTCCTGAAAACACCAAGATAAAACTAGAAAAGCAGTCATTCCAGCAGAGCCTAGGGGTCTATGGGCTCCTGTCTGAGCAGAGGGGACTCTTATGCAGCACCCTATTCCTAAACTCTCTTCTTGACTCCACCCGCTCTTCCTCTACGCTTCTCCTTGAAGTCACATAGTCAGTTTAATAAAAAAATTAAAAATCACACGTCAGTGAAAAAAAATTATCTGCTGTTATTGACTAACCTTGCAAGGCCTTACACTCAAGTGCATTTTTCTGTCTGTAATGTGGTAACTTTTCAACATTTCAACCAATTGAGTCCAAAATTTGAGTAAATATTTTAGGCACCAATGAACAGAACCCTACTGATTTTGTGACAACTGGAAAAACCAAAAGGGGGAAATAAGTGAGACACAGAGCACCTAGTTACCAGAAGCAGCAGCTTCAACCAGCAAGGTAACTAGAGAGCAAAGAACCAGTTGATAGTGGCCATTAACATCTTCCAGCACAACAATACCCTCATTTTATTATTACCAGTCCTCCCAATACAGTTTAAAACACTGGCACCCTAAAAGAAAAATAAAAGACAAAAGGAGGAGGAGGGGCAATGAGGGTGCGCACACAACCTCTGGTGGGAGGGGAAAAAAACGGTTACCAACCTCCTGTAACTGTTGTTCTTCAAGATCCGTTGCACATGTGCATTCCAATGTAGGTGTGTGCACAGCCCAAGCACAGTCACTGGAAATTTTTCCCCCAGTGGTATCTGTCAGGTTGGCTCTGGTGCCCTCAGGTACCGTGTGCTCAAAATTCCAATATAAAGGGCCTTGTTGACCTTGGCCCCCCTCAGTTCCTTCTTTTCAGCTAACTCCAACAGGGAGGGTCTTAGAATGGACATATGCAATACATCTTGAAGAACAAAAGTTATGGAAGGTTAGTAATAATTTTTTCTTCTTCAAATTCTTGAACATGTCTACTCCAATGTAGGTGACTCCCAAGCAGTTGTACAGGAGGTGGGCTTGACATTCATGGATATGCTGACTACAAAACTGATCAGCGTAAGATGGCATTGTCCCTGGCCTGTTGGGTGATGGCATAGCGTGCCGAGAACATATGTGCCAATGACCAGGTGACTGCAATGGAATGGTGAAACCACTTTCAGGAGGAAAACAGGGTGTGGACACAACTGCACCTTATCCTTAAAGAAAATCATATACAGGGGCTCCGATGTGAGGGCACAAATCTCCAAAATTCTTCTAGCCAAAGGGATGGCCACTAAAAAGGCCACCTTCTGGGAGAGGTGAGTTAACGAATACATTGTCAGTGGCTTGAATGGGGCCCATAAGCTTTGATAAGATGAGGTTTAGGTCCCAGGGAGTAATGGGATCTCTAACCTGGCAGTTATATCCTCTCTAGGCCTTTAAGGAAACAGATAACCATCTCATGATGGAAGACGGACTGACTGTCGACCGGGGGATGGGAGGCTAACATCACTGCAACGTCAGCCTTGATGGAAGAAACAGCGAAGCCTTGCTGTTTCAGAAGCAACAGGTATTCCAATATAACCTGCAATGAAGAACTCAAGGGTGGAACTCCACGGTGGAAAGATGGGAGAAACGCTTCCATTTTGCAAAGTAAGTAGCTCTGATGGAGGGCTTCCTACTACCTAACAGGACCTGACGAACCTGTTCCGAGCAAGCCTGTTCTTCAGAATTCAGCCACGAAGCTTGCAGGCTGTCAGATGAAGAGAGCTGAGGTTCAGATGGAGCAACCAACTGTGATTCCGAGAGATCGGGTCAGGATATAAAGGAAGTGGGAGCAGGGCCTCCACTGAGAGACCTAATAGGGTGGTGAATCAATGTTGCCTGGGCCAGGCCGGGGCTATGAGAATGACCCAGTCCCAGTCCCGCTTGATCTTAATCAGAACCTTGTGCATTAGCAAGATAGGAGAAAATGCGTAATATAGGAAATCTATCCATGGTAGCAGAAAAGGGTCCATGAGACACCCTAGGCTCTGGCTTTGTAGGGAGCGGAACTGGTTGCATATCCTGATGATTTGAGTAGCCAACAGATTTATCTGAGGCGTCCCCCACCACTGGAAAATGTTCTTTGTGATGTCCAGCCAAAGGGATCACTTGTGGTGAATGGAGGAAGACCTGCTGAGGTGATCCACCAACTGGTTCTGTGCTCTCAGGTGGTGAGAAGCCTTCAGGTGGACTGAATGCACATTCAGATTCCCACAGATAGCTTGCTTCTCAGCACAGCAGGGAAGAACATGCCCCACCCTGTCTACTGGTGTAAAAATGGCTGTTGTGTTGTCCATGAGAACCCATATGTCCTGGTTTGCAGTGTGAGGCAGGAACGCCTAGAATGACTGCCCTGAGCTCTCTGACATTGATATGAAGAGAGAGCTCTTCTAGAGACCAGAGGCCTTGAGTCCTGAGGGGCCCTAAATGGGCTCTGCAGCCCAGTGCCGTCGCATCTGAAACGGGGGACGTTGAAGTCTGGGGCTGCGAAAAAGGTATTCCTGCATGAACCGTGCAATGGTCTAGCCACCAATCTAGGGAAACAAGGGCTCAAAAAGTATGGAGAGAACTGAGTCCAGATTGTGACAGGTAGCTGAGAACACCGTGGCCAGCCATCCTTGAAGAGGTCTGAGGTGCAGCCTCGCGTGGTGCATGATGCCATGTGGCCCAGACATCTCCGACAGCTCTAAGCTGCTGTAACCAGGTGGGTCTTGAGGGAACTTATTGGTACCATGGTCGCCTGAAACTGGTCTCCCAGGAGGAATGCTCTGGCCTGAGTGGAGCTGAGTACCACTCTGATGAACTCTATTCTCTGCACTGGGCCAAGGGTAGAATTTGTTGTGTTTATTAGTAGGCCTAAGGCCTGGAAAGTTGACTGGATGAGGTGGATGCTGGATTCCATCTGGGCTCTGGACTGGCCTTTGACTAGTCAGTCGTCGAGATATGGGTAGACATGCATTGCTCATCTCCTCAGGCAGGCTGCCACTACTGCCATGCATTTGGGGGCAACACCCTGGTGCAAGGGCTGAAGGAAACAAGCAGGGGTCATGCTCCTCTTGACCTGCTGCACACAAACAGGGAAAAATTTGTAGGGGAAGTAGAAGTGGGTTGCAACCCCGGCAACAGTGATCATGAGATGGTCAAGTTCAGGATCCTGACAAAAGGAAGAAAGGAGAGCAGCAGAATACGGACCCTGGGCTTCAGAAAAGCAGATTTTGACTCCCTCAGGGAACTGATGGGCAGGATCCCCTGGGAGGCTAATATTAGGGGAAAAGGAGTCCAGGAGAACTGGTTGTATTTTAAAGAAGCCTTATTGGGCACAGGAACAAACCATCCCAATGTGGAGAAAGAATAGTAAATGTGGCAGGTGACCAGCTTGGCTTAACAGAAAAATCTTCGCTGAGCTTAAAGACAAAAAGGAAGCTTACAAGAAGTGGAAATTTAGACAGATGACTAGGGAGGCATATAAAAATATTGCTTGAGCATGCAGAGGTGTAATCAGGAAGGCCAAAGCACAATTGGAGTTGCAGCTAGCAAGGGATATGAAGGGTAACCAGAAGGGTTTCTACAGGTATGTTAGCAACAAGAAGGTGGTCCGGGAAAGTGTGGGACCCTTTCTGAATGGGGGAGGCAACCTAGTGACAGATGATGTGGAAACAGCTGAAGTACTCAATGCTTTTTTTGCCTCTGTCTTCACAGACAAGGTCAGCACCATATGGGGAGGAGGTGAACAGCCAGGTTCTTGAGACAGCTGTTGAGGCAGCGCAGGTTCCCTAGAAGTGAGGGAGCCATTGGCATTCAAATCATGGCCCCACCCTCACTCTGCCTCTTCCAACAGAGACCCTGTGCCCCCCATTTGCTCCTCTCTGCTCCCTCCTCCCATTCCTTGCCCTTAAGATAGGGAAAATGGGAGTAGAACCCCTTTCCTCTCAAGTTTTGCGGAATCTCTTCCATGGCTCCCATCTGAAGGACGGATTGGATTTATTGGACCAAAAGTCACTTGTAAAACGGGTCCCTGAAGAGGAAAGGGGAGTAGAAACAAACTGGAGACTAGTGTATCCCACTTCCACTGTGCACAGCTCCCAGCGGTCCGAGGTGATACAGGCCCAGGCACTGATGAAGTAGGACAGACGGTCCAAAACCAGAGGTGCAACTGCATCTGATATAAGGGGTACTAGGCTGGAGACCTTGAGCATCACGTCAAAAGGGGAGCTTCAAGCTCCCTTAGTGCCTGGGAGCAGCATGCGTCAGTCCCAAGGCAGAAGCTGGCAAAGGCAAAGTACTGGGCAGACTGCTGGGGCCTGTAATGATTCCTAGAAGCTGCAGGAGTATATAACCCTAGGGACTTTATGGTTGTCCTGGAATCCTTAAGCTCATGGAGCTTAGCACTGATCTTTTCTGAGAAGAATGAGGATCCTTCAAAGGGGTGATACGGGAGGGTTTGCTGGACCTCTGAGGAACAGGGCCGGCTTTAGGAAGTGCGGGGCCCAATTTGAACATTTTTGGTGGGGCCCTGGCAGGGATGACTTTAAAAAAAAAAGTGGAAAAAAAAGCCTTTCATTTCTTTCATGTATTATTTACTTTCCATAACTATATGAATAACAAAATTATATATTATATACATTGCATCATATATGCTGTTGATTGGCTATTAATGATCGCCATTTCACATGTGTGGGTCCCCGCCACTCCCTGGGGGTGTGCACATGTGTTGGTCCCAGCTGCTCCCTGCCCCCCTCATTGAAGCAAGTGTGCAGGGTTACTGCCCTGGAAACTGCAGGGCAGCAGTGGACATGGGGCTGGCTGGAGCAGGACAGGGGCTGAATGGAGGTAGGGTCTGGCTGCAGGCAGGGCAAGGGGTGTGGGGCTGATTGGAGACAGGGGGTGTGGGGCGGGCTGGCTTCAGGCAGGGCCGCAGTGGGGTGCAGCAGGGGGGTTTGCAGGTCTGGAGACAGCGGAGTGTGGAACTGGCTGGCTTCAGGCAGTGGGGTGCAGCAGGGGTTGACTGGAGACAGGGCAGAGGGTGTGGGCTGGGCAAGGTGTGCAGGGCTGGTGCGGGCAGCAGTGTGTGTGGGGCTGGCTGGCTTTGGGCAGGGCTGCAGGGGTGTGTGGCAGGGGTTGGCTGGAGACAGGACAGGGGGTTTGGCAGGGGCTGGCTGTGGGCACGGGGTGCAGGGCTGGCTGCAGGCAGGGGGGGCCGGACTGGTGTGGGCAGGTCAGGGGGTGCAGCAGAAGCAGCTGGAACCCCAGCTCTTTAAGTAGCCCCCAAACCCCCTTCTACCCCGCCCCGGACCTTTTAGATAGCCGCAGGAGTGCTGGGGAATGCATGGGGGAGGCGGGGCTCCGGCGGCTATTTAAAGGACCAGGGTGGCAAAGGCACTGTTTTTTGTAGTGTGTATCGTTGTATATAGTTTAGTCAGTTTTATCTATTAGGGTTGGGCCTTTTCTCCTTCAGGGCTCTGGGGGCTATTTAAAGGGCCCAGAGCTCCAGCCGGGGTCGCGGGGCTTGCCGTGCTCCAGCCGGAGCCGCCAGGCTTGCTGCACTCCGGCTGGAGCCTGGCAAGCCCCGCGGCCTCGCTCTCCCAGCCGGAGAGCGGCAAAGCCCCACCGCTCCGCTCTCCCAGCTGGAGCCCTGGCTGGAGCGCGGCAAGCCCCGCCGCCCCGCTCTCCCGGCTGGAGCCCCGGCCGGAGCGCGGCAAGCCCCGTCGCCCCGCTCTCCCGGCTGGAGCCCCGGCTGGAGCGCGGCAAGCCCCGCCGCCTGCTCTCCCGGCTGGAGCCCCGGCCAGAGAGCGGCAAAGCCCCGCCGCCCCGCTCTCCCGGCTGGAGCCCCGGCCGGAGCACGGCAAGACCCGCCGCCCCGCTCTCCCGGCTGGAGCCCCGGCCAGAGAGTGGCAAAGCCCCACCACCCCGCTCTCCCGGCTGCAGCCCCGGCCGGAGCGCGGCAAGCCCCACCGCCCTGCTCTCCCGACTGGAGCCCCGGCCGGAGCGCGGCAAGCCCCGCCGTCCCGGCTGGAGCTCTAGCTGGGAGAGCGGGGCCGCGCCGCGCTCCTGCTGGCGCTTTGCTCAAAGGAGCGGGACTATCGAAGACCCCAGAGCGGGACTGGGGTAAGTTAAAAAAAAAATTTTAAAGGTGCATAAGGCGCGGGGCCCTCTTAGGCGCGGGGCCTGATTCCCCGGAATCGGTCAAATCAGCCTAAAGCTGGCCCTGCTGAGGAAGACCAGAAGACTGTAACCAAGAGCTCCTGGCCATGGTTATCACGAAGGCCACGGATCTGGCCACAGAATCAGTTACATCAAGGGCCACTATAGTTTTCCCTGCACCAACCAGTGAGGAGACTTCCTGCCTGGCTTCTTGAGGGAGCAGATCTTTAAACTTGTGTGTGCCATCCCAAATATCAAAACATAGCAACCCAGCAGTGCCTGCTGGTTTGCCATCCTAAGTTGCAACCCTCCAGTCGAGTACACCTTTCTGCAAAATAAGTCCAACTTTTTGGAGTCTTTTGCCATAGGCATTGCCCCCAATTACCCTTGACAATCTCTTTCTTTGGTGGCCAATGCTACCAGGGACCCTGGAGGGCGATACAAGTATAAAAACTCGTAACCTTGGGCTGGCACATAATACGTCTGCTTCGTATGCTTTGACATAGGGGGAAGGGAAACAGAGGTCTGCCACAGAACCTTAACCGGGTCCATGATAGCCTCACTGAGCGGCAGGGCCACCCTCGAGGGGCCTGCTGCTGTCAAAACGTCCATCAGGCTATGAGAAGACTCCTTGACCACCTCTACCTGGATGCCCAAATTTGATGCCACCTGCTTTAACAAGTCCTGGAGAGCCTTGTGGTCATTTTAGGAAGGCGACACACCAGCTGCCAATACCATCCCCTCTGGGGAGGAGGAAGCCAGCATCGACTGAGGGCCCTCCACCTCTCCTTCCGTATTCGCCGAGATCCATGGGCCCTCTGTCTGATGCTCGGTACCAGAGTCTGGATCAGAAGTCTCCCGTCGCGGCACTGGTGGTGCTCTACTCTTGGAGGCCACCAAATAGGAGTGCCTTGAGAGGGGACTGTGGGCTGGGGGGAAACCCCACGAGTTCCAGAGGGCCATTGCAATAGCCCCAGCCTCCAAGGACCAGAGGGCAAGAATTCAGTGATATGCTTCTGTTTGGTTTGGTGGGGTAGGAGTGCCTCGGGGAGTAGTGCAGGTGGTTGCAAACAGAGTATGACCCTCCTTCTGACTCCAAAGACAGAGTCCTGACAAGACGACTAGGGAGGTGTGGACTCCATCAATGCCGGAGATCGGTGCAGTGATAGGGAAGCCTGCGCCGAGGCTAGCATGGAAGGTTTTCCCCTGGATGGTACCACAGTCCTGATTCTAGGCAGAGGCTGGGAGAAGATGGTTCCTGGACCAATGATACCAGCAGCACCAATTCCTGCACTGCCAGAAATATAGACAGCAGCAACGAGAGCAAGTCCCTGGCTGCTGCAAACGCCTCCAGAGTTGACAGCACTGTAAACATACTGGTAACATGCTTCCTGCTTGAAGACAGTAGCCAGGGGCAGAAGTTAGCAGGACCTGTGTAGGCTCCTGAGTCACTGGTATCAGCTGTTGCAGTGCCAAGGTAGAAGAGTGGCCTTATACAGGTCTCACTTTATCCCTGTCCCCAAGTTTGACTGACCTTGGTGCCAGGAATTGACCCCTCTCGTGCAGCTGCCTCTTGTGCTTCTTCTTAGGCACCAGCGATGGGGAATGATGCCAAGACTGTCGTATGGTGGGAGGCACACTCTGCACCATCGCCAAGGTACTCAGTGCCAAGTCTGAGCAACTTTGTTCTGAAGCGAGTCTCAAAGCTGTGAGTGCTTCCTGTAAGTCTTTCCAAAGCACTTGAGACAACTCGAGTGTGGGTCTCTCAGGGGCACTGACATGCCGCAGGAGGCACAGGGCCTGAAGCCTAGTGAACGAGGCATGCCCTGGCACCAGGGAACAGATGAACTTCACCAACTGAAGGAGAAAAGGCCCAACCCTAATAGATAAAACTGACTAAACTATATACAACAATACACATTACAAAAAACAGTAAAAACCACTGGGAAAGTTTGCTAAAGCGAGCAGCTTCAGTGACCATCACAAGCAGTAAGAAGGAACTGAGGGGGTTCAAGGTCGGGAGGGCCCTTTATACCAGCGCTATGAGCATGCGGCACCAGAGGGTGCCAGAACCGACCTGACTGATACCACTAGAGGAAAATTTCTGATAACTATGCTTGAGGTGCGCACACACCTACAGTGGAAAAAACATGTGTTACCTTTGAAGAAGAAATGGGAGATACTGGCATGGCAGGCATAGGGGAATGGAAGAGCATGGGGGAGAAGAGGAAATGAAGGTGCACAAAGAGTTCCTGGCATGGGAGGAAATGGGAGGCACACAGGGCCCTGACACGGGGAGAAAGGCAGAATATGGACACACACCGAGCTACTGCTGGAAGGGATGGGAGACCTTGGTATGGGGAGGAAGGAGGAAAATGGAATATGCAGAGTCCCTGGCATGGTGGGGGAAGAGAATGGAGGACCCTGTGTGATGATGCTGGGGCTCTGACTATGCAACTTATGAATTCTGGTTGCTACTGCAAAGTTATCCTGAACGGTTACTATGGAAACTGCTGTACAATGAATGCCTGTTGCCTGTTTATCCCCCAAGTCTTACCAGCCTGAAAAGCATGTCTCCTCAGACAAGGACAACATGAAGGTACTTCATGTTAACAATGGTGCTTTGAATCGACAACAGAGATGCTGAGTGGCTTTGCTCAAGCTGGGAAAGAGATTTCCTCCGCTATTGTGAAGGAAGGGGGGAAGTCTGAAGCAATAAAAAGTTACCAAACACATAAAGAATGACAGGAGACCAGCCTCAGGATTAAATAAGGAGTCACATGGGGAACTGGAGAGAGGGTCACCCCAGAACAGGAAGCTTTGGAAATACGAGAGGAAGATCACAGAAGCCAGGGAGGAAGTGTGCATGAAGGAGAAACAACCCAGCATATAGGGGTCTGCATGAGGCAAGTGGCTACTTTTCCCTGAGCCCAGATAGCCCCCAAGGACTGGTAAGGGAAGGGTGGGCTAGCAATCCCCAATGTGGTGAGGACGTTCATTGTTCCAAATAACGATATAAAGCACAAGAAAATACAGATTGAGTAAAAGAGCAATTGTGTTGGACTCTGGGCAAAGTGTCTCCCCTTGTTAAATGCTTTACAGTTCCACACATCTCCAGACAGAAATAAACCATGAACCACAAGGCTCACATATTTCAGTGGGATATTGGCAAACGGTGTGTTTAAGCAACTGGGGTATTTGGAGGTTAGAGCTGGTCCTGAGGACTAAAGAGCTCCATGTCCAGGAAGGGGTAGGAGACAGAGTTAGGGCCCAGGAAATGTACCAGAGAGACTAAGAGGGAGGAAACAGAGCTGCAGCCTGCTGAGACCCAGGGAAGCTTTACCCACCCAGGGATCCAAGACTTGGACTCCCTTCACAGCAGTCTGATGGGGAGCCAACTAAATCTATGATACACTAGCATGGAGGGGAAGGAGCAATGGGTGGGTCACAGAAGCTATGGTGGAGGGGAGTTTGGGGATGCTGGTATAGAGAGAAAGTGAGAATGAAGAGGCACACAGAGCCCCTAGCATGGGGAGCCATACGGAGCCCCGAACATGGCGAGGGTGGGCGGCAACTGCAGATACACAGAACCCTGACATGCGGGGAGGGTGGGGGTTGCAGGGAGTTACTGAAAAAGAAGGAAATGGGTGGGTGGTATAGAGACAGGTTTTACGGAGAATGAAGGGATAGAATGAGCCCCTGGAGTCTGCCATGAGATCAGTCTATATAATCATGAAGTCTGAGACCCCTCTAGTTACAAATAACACCCAAGATCATTGCACCTGCATCTCTGTGGGTAACCACTCTGACTATTTCTCCTATACAGGCACTCAGTTTCCCGTGTTGTTTATGTGGGTGTCTCACACTTTAAAAATAGGAAAATGTGATTGTAAAAAAAACCTACAAAAATTAGCAGGGACTTGGGAGGGGTGTAAAACTGGAACAAATTTTCACAACTTTTTTTAAACTGACAGTGTCAATTTGGAACAAATTGATAAATTAACCAGTAATGAGTCACCAGGATCAGGTGGTATTCACCCAAGAGCTCTGAAATAACTCAAATATGAAATTGCAGAACTACTAACTGTGGTATGTAACCTATCACTTAAATCAGCTTCTGGACCAGATGACAAAAGGATAGCTAATGTGATGACAAATTTTAAAAAGGCTCCAGGTCAGCAAGCCTAACTGCAGTACCAGGCAAACTGGCTGAAACTATAATAAAGAACAGAATTATCAGACATATAAATTAACATGATTTGTGGGGAAGAGGCTTTTGTAAAGGGAAATCATTCCTCACCAATGTATCAGAATTCTTTGAGGGAGTCAACGAATATGGACAAGGGTGATCCAGTGGATATAGTGTACTTGGACTTTCAGAAAGCTTTTCACAATGTCCCTCACCAAAGGCTCTTAAACAAAGTACTCGGTTATGGGATAAGAGAGAAGGACCTCTCATAGTTGAAACATAGGAAACAAATGGTAAGAATAAATGGTCAGTTTTCAGAATGGAGAGGTAAATAGTGGTGTCTCCCAGGGGTCTGTACTGGGACCAGCACTGTTTAATATATTACAAAATTATCTGGAAAAAAGGGGTAAAGAGTGAGGTGGCAAAGTTTGCGGATGACACAAAATTACTCAATGTAGTTAAGTCCAAACCAGACCACAAAGAGTTACAATGGGATCTCACGAAACAGGGTGACTGGGCAACAAAACAGCAGATGAAATTCAATGTTGATAAATGCAAAGTAATGCATTTTGGAAAACAAGATCCAAACTATATATACAAAATAATAGGGTCTAAATTAACTGCTACTAGTCAAGAAAGTCATTGTGGATAGTTCTCAGAAAACATTCGCTC
The DNA here is from genome assembly GCF_007399415.2 of Gopherus evgoodei. Classification (NCBI taxonomy): domain Eukaryota; kingdom Metazoa; phylum Chordata; order Testudines; family Testudinidae; genus Gopherus; species Gopherus evgoodei. The sequence goes on along the minus strand of NC_044332.1, from coordinate 81,035,947 downwards.
AATGTGCAGCAACAGTCAAAAAAGCGAACTGAATGTTGGGAACCATTAGGAAAGAGATAGATAATAAGGCAACAAATATCATAATGCTGCTATATACACCCATGGTATGCCCACACCTTTCTGGTTGCCCTATCTCAAAAAAATTATATTAAAAATGGAAAAGGTACAGAGAAGGGCAAGAAAAATTATTACAGGTTTGGAACAGCTTCCATATGAGGAGAGATTAAAAACACTGGGGCTATTCGGCTTGGCAAAGAGACAACTAAGGGGGGGGGGGAGATAAAATAGAGATCTATAAAATCATGACTGGTGTGGAGAAAAAGTGTTATTTACCCCTTCACAACACAAGAACTAGGGGTCACCTGATGAAAGTAACAGGCAGCAGTTTTAAAGCAAACAAAAGGAAGTATTTCTTCACACACTGCATCGTCAACCTGTGGAACTATTTGCCAGAAGATGTTGTGAAGGCGAAGACTATTACAGGCTTTGAAAAAGAACTAGATACGTTCCTGGAGGATAGGCTCATCAATGGCTATTAGCCAGGATGGGTAGAGATGCAAAACCATGCTCTGCAGTGTCCCTAGCCTCTGTTTGTCAGAAGGTGGTAAGGTGGGTCATGGGATGGATCACCTAATGATTCCCTGTTCTGTTCATTCCCTCTGAAGCACCTGGCATTGGCCACTGTTGCAAGACAGGACACTGGGCTAGATGGACCATTGGTCTGACCCAGTGTGGCCATTCTTATGTGCCCATGTAAAAAGTACTGCCCCCACAAGATCTATCAATACTTAGCTTAAACTCCCATCCCCCTCCTAGCCACAGGATCAGTACTTGAAAAAACAAACTGTGCCACTCAAGACATTGCTGAAAAAAGCAAAGGCACATTCTAGTTGTAGTCCTCATCCTCTCCCCATTCCCAATTTATCACCCCCACTGCATGATTTACATTACAGTGTAAATTATGGGAGAGAGACATTGTTTTATCTATCTGCAACATCCTAGCACGTTTACAGAGCTGGAAAAGAAATTGAAGGAATCACTCATTCTCTTGCCTCTTTTCTTCACCCCTCACTTAACTTCTTATTCAGCCAGCCCCACAGTAGTTCCTCCTCTTCATTCTGAAGAGTCGCCCATTTTCTTGGGGAATTCCTTACCCTGAACTGGGAGCTGACGGTTGGCCTGCGCCTCTGGGTTCCCATCTTCAGAGTTTCCTCACTGCTCCGGCTGGAGACTCTTTCAAAGAGGTCATAGATGAAGTCCAGCCTGGCGGTGAGGAGGAGCATCACACACAGAAAACACAGGACATCAGATTCTAGGGTCAGCTATGAAAGAATCAGAGCTTGTGTGCTCATTTACCACCCTACTTCTGTGCCAGGCATCCTAATTACACCTTCCCAAAACACCACTACACAACAATGTGGCTGCATCACAGGGCTCAGCAGGGCATCCCCTCCCTCTAGATGCACAGACCCTCAAACTGCCGCAACATGACAGCAGCCCATACTCCAGTTGCAGAGATGCATTCCCTGTGTCTTACTACCTCAAAGCACGATGTTACACAGACAGTGTTCTGCATTCTGGCTTAGGCAGCACATCTCCTCCCTCTTGCTACACAGACCTCCATGCAAGAACAGCACAAACAGCAGCCCATGTTCCAGCCAGACTGCTGCATCCCTTCTCTCATGGCACAGCCACACAGTATTCCAGTCACACGTCATGTAATTGCGCTCACAGATATCCACTCTTGGAGATGAACCATTGAAACCATGTTACCCTAGAAGGCTCTAAGCCTTGAAACATATGCAGTCTATTCCCAATCTTTCTGCTGATTTTCCTTTTTTCATGTAGAGGCATTCATTGGCTCTGGTATCTCCAAGTTATTATTATTGTTATTTCTAGCAGCTTTTACTTTTCCATCTGGCTGAAAGTTTCTTAGTTTGTCTATAACATGGACAAGGGTGATCCAGTGGATACATCGTACTTGGACTTTCAGAAAGCCTTTGACAAGATCCCTCACAAAAGGCTCTTAATCAAAGTAAGCCATCATATGATAACAAGCAAGGTCCTCTCATGGACCAGTAACTGGTTAAAAAGACAGGGGAAAAAAGGTAGGAATAAACGGCCAATTTTTCAGAATGGAGAGAGGTAAACAGTGGTGTCCCCCAGAGATCTGTACAGAGACCAGTGCTGTTCAACATACTTAAAAATTATATGGAAAAAGAGATAAAGAGTGAGGTGGCAAAGTGTGCAGATGATACAAAATTACTCAAGATAGTTAAGCCCAAAGCAGACTGTGAAGAGCTACAAAGGGATCTCACAATACTGGGTGACTAGGCAACAAAATGGCAGATGAAATTCAATGTCAATGAATGATGCACATTGGAAAAAAAAACTCAACTATAAATAAAAAATGATGGGGTCTAAATTAGCTGTTACCACTCAAGAAAGAGATCTTGGAGTCACTGTGGATAGTTCTCTGAAAACATCCACTCAGTGTGTAGCTGCAGTCAAAACAGCCAAGTTAGGAACCATTAGGAAAGGGATAGATTAAAAAAAAACAATAAATATCATAAAGCCTCTATATAAATCAAGAGTACGTCCACACTTTGAATACTGTGTGCAGTTTAGCCTTCTGTGACTTCTCCCTCTCAGATTGTCCCTGATCATAGATAGCCCCAGGTGCTGTCCCACCCTCTTAACTGGCCAAACAGGAAACATCAGTACTGGCACAGGGGAGCTGGACCTGCTTCATTTAAAGGGGACAGCCACCCTGTGACATCCCTAAAATAATATATATCCAAGCCCACCTTCTAGCAAAGGAGTGAGATCCTGTAGCTGCTGATGGTCCATGTGTCTAAGACCCTGCACTAGGGCCTTTACCTCTAGATGATTTCATAGTAAGAGCTCCCTGTATCCAAAGGCCCTTGAAGGAACCACAGATGGTAATGAGGTGACCTCTGAAGGTCCTAGGAACTTAGGACTGAGGCCTCCTGTGTCCTCAAGTCCAGTCCCCCTCCATTGCAGGTCCTCAGTTTGAAGCTCTCTGATCCAGATTCCCAAGACCAAGAACCTCAAGAAAAAACAGGCAGAGGGGAGATGACAGAAAAATTCTGAGTATGGCTCTTTATGCCTTGCTAGCAGTTTAAAGGGGCTGTAAAGGTATATAACTGCCCCCTGAGGATTCCCCCAGCACAGTGATGGCACAGGACCACCATGGCTAGCCCTACACCCTCTGCCCCATGCAGCTCCCAGCATGGGGTAGCGCCATGGGACTGGTCAGGGACACAATGGGAAGAGGCCACAGAGGTTTGCATTTTTGGTATTGTAGGCTGCAGAGTAGCCCATTGGCATCCATAAGGAAGCTGCCATAAGCTAGAGCAGACCTTAAGACTGCTCTAACTTATGCTGGGGGCTGTGCTGGACACTGGAGCAGCAAATGTGGCACAAAGAATCTGAAAGCCCCAGAAGCAAACAGCAAATCAATGTTGCATAGATTTCATCACTACAGCTCCTGTAAAATTGTCCTGTCGGCTTCTCCTCCCCCTCTCCAGCTACTCATTCAGCATCTCCTTTCATGTCCATTCTCCCCCACCGCCCTCTCCGCAGCGTGAGGGTGAGGATGGTAAGTACATGCATAGCTATTCCTGTGAAGTACTGCAGCTCCCCGAGTCAAAGGATCCCTTGGGCGTTCCAAAGTGTCACCTTTCTGGCACAGAAAATCTTCATGGAAAGAAATAAGCAAAGTCCATCCCATAACAAAGGCGATGCTGATGCTCAATGCATGTTTCTTTGTATCAATTTCTTTGCAGTAAAACTGACTTCTTCTCCAGCCCCCTCTCCTGCTGCCAATATACAGAGAGATAGGAACTTGAGTAATCATATAAAGTAAGTCTTCTTCTACATGACCCTGCTATCACGTGAATTCTGCTCAGTTTAGTCCACAGAGTTCTCCTCATTCTGGCCTCCATTCTCCCCTGCACAGCATTAAGGGCTGCTTACCTGCTATCCTTCAGCATGTTTAAAATGTCATCCCGAAAGGTGTCTCTGTTCTTCTCCAGAAACCCTCTCACATCATACAATACCTGTGACACAGATAATACACGCTGACTAGTACATAATAGTGTAAGCAATTCAAGCCACAGTGACACCCCCTCCCCCACACATGCCAACATACAGGGCCACCCTGCACACAGCTCCACTGCATGCCAATGACAAGACAACAGAGCAGGAAACTCCTATGTGCCCAGGCACTACAGGCACATGCTTAAAGACCTGGCCCCTGGAGTCTCTCCATGAGGTCAGAATCCTGGCTTTCATTTACAAAAAAAAGTTGTTTCTAGTGCGCAGAGTTCCAAAGAAAACCTTCAAAATGTAGCATGTCTACACTACAGAGCCTGTGCTGACATAGCTATGCTGGTGTAGCTCTCTAGTGTAGATGTGGCATACACTGACAGGAAACTACTGATAGCGTAGAACAGGGGTCCCCAACGTGGTGCCTGCGGGCACCATGGTGCCCGCCGGGGCATCCATATGGGCTCACCTACTGGCCGCCAGACAAGAAGATGCCAAAATGCTGCCAAGAAGTGGCAACGTCATGAAGCGCTACTGCTGAAATCCCGCGAAATTTCAGCGGCATTTCAGTGGCGACGCCTCCTGATGATGCTTCTTCACGGCAGCATTTTGGTGGCGATGCCTCTTGACAGTTTCATGGCAGCATTTCAGCGGCTGCTTGTCCAGCGGCCACGGTCCTCGGCAGCTATTCGTCTGGCGCCTGCCTCACGGAAAAGGTCGGGGACCACTGGGGACATCGCCTCCCCAGCCAACCTTAGCTATGTCACCAGAAGCATGCCTTTGTTGAGAGAGTGGTGTCTACACCAGTGGTTTTGTCAGCAGAGCATACCCTTGTCTTTCCCCATTCACACACACAGATCGAGGACCACTGACCCCCACTCCTGACAATATACATACAGCTGCCAATCACACACACACACACACACACACACACACACACGGTGGCCAACCCCTTCTGCCACCCTCATACACAGCACTTAGGGCACTTAATCCCTTACACACACAGAGGAACATGCCACTTTTCAGGGCAGGTAATATCCTTCCCATATGGGAACCAACACACGCACACACAGAGCATCTGTGCACACTAAAGCAGAGCAGACAGATCCCTCACATATCAGATCGCAGTGCACTTATTTACAAACAAATTAATGAAGCCACATTGTTAGAGCCACAGAAAGGGTCTCCTAGCATTGCAGGGCCACTAGGGGAGGACCACAGAAAGGGTCTCCTAGCGTTGCAGGGCCACTGGGGGAGGGCAACAGAAAGGGTCTCCTAGCACTGCAGGGTCACTGGGAGAGGGCCACAGAAAGGGTCTCCTAGCACTGCAGGGTCACTGGGGGAGGGCACTTTTACCCACATTTCTCAAGGTTCCTGCCAACAAGGCTGCAGTTGTAAGAGAAAGAAATGTCCTAGAAAGACGGCGGCTAGTTCTGCTGTCACATCACCACACACAGCACTCACTCAGCACCAAGTAACTCAGAAGGCAGGAGGAGAGGCCTGCATAATGTACAGTGGCAGAGTGACAGAGGAAGACTTAATAACTAAAGAAAGTAGCAGCAAGGCACTAGGACAGTGGTCCTCAAAAAGCGCTCTGGGGCCTCCTGGGGGGCTGTGAGCAGCTTTCAAGGAGTCCGCCAAGCAAGGCCAGCATTAGAATCACTGGGGCCCAGGGCAGAAAGCCAAAGCCCCACTGCATGGCCCCGGGGCAGAAGCTGAAGCCTGAACAATGTAGCTGTGTGGGGGGCCCTGTGGCATGGGGTCATGGGCAATTGCCCTGCTTGGTGCCCCTAACGCCAGCCCTGGCTTTTATATGCAGAAAAGCAGTTGTGGGCCATGGAATTTTTATAGCATGTTGGGGGTGGGGCGGCTCAGAAAGAAAAAGGCTGAGAACCCCTGCAGTAGGGCACAAAGATACTTTCCCCATTTTAAAATATTCTGGTAAGTTTATTTTTCAAATAGCTGTAGCACCACAGTGACTGGGATAAAATGTGAAAATATGGTCCTGAGTGTTCAGATTTCATCAAGTTATGACCCACAGAAAACGGCATTTGAAGCATGTATAGAACATTTGTAACTATGGACCGAATTTTCAGAAGGTTTCAGCATCCACATTTGGGACCAGATGTTCAGAAGAGCTCAGCTCCCACTTAGGCACCAAAATAAGCAGCTGGGTTTGCAGAAAATCTGGCCATACATGTATTGATGGGAGCAGCAGAATTGTGAGCATTTTTTAAAATCTGGCCCCAAATGCAGGTCCCAGTGCATGATGCTCAGCTGGTGAACTGTACAGCACAGGAAGGCCCATCTGTGCAGCAGCATGCACTTTCATTGTGCATCATATTAGCTCCATGGGGCCTTTGCCTCAGCCACTGCACGTTTGGATACAGCAAAAGCTGTGCAGAGTCTCCAGTCTGGAAGAGAGGGGCTGAGTCCTGTGGATCTTGCAAGGCTGCAGAGCATCCAGTAGGGTCCAGCCAAACACCTCCACATAGTGAAGTTTGTTTTGTCTTTTCTGGGGCAGGGGGAGGGGGGAAGAGGAGGGAAATTCAGGTAAAATACTAAGTTTAAAGAGTGCAAATGTTGCATAGTTAAACAGTGTAAAAATGAGGAAATATCTTAGTTAAGATTGTTCATTCAGCTTCGACTCTGCCATCTTGTGCTTCTGCCTTATAGTGACCCAGTCCAATATATGTGATCATGGACTATTATTCAAGTGACACCATGTAATATCGTATAAGCCATGCCATACCTATCAAGAGCTACGAGACAGGATAAGATCTTGAGCCTTGCTGGGAAGGTTAGGGTGGAGGTAGCTATGAAGCCAGTGAGGAGAGGAATGGGATTTCCTGCACCCACGGGAAGAAGATAGCTGCGAGTGGAGACGGAGTCTCTAGCTGAACAGGGCATCTGTGTAACCAAAACTCATTCTGTCTGACCAGCAATCAGATGCAGTTTGTGTTGAGCACATTCAGTCTCCTCTGTGGGACTGAGGGTCCCAGCTACTTCATTAAATTCAGTCTTGGGTAGGAGCTGGTCTAAAGTGGCTCCTGCAATGACATGCCTGCTGACATCCTCTCCAGTACCATTGAACCACCTAGTGGAAAGCCCCCCTGCATCTTTTGCCCCTAGAGTGGAGCCATCAACACCTCTTCCTCTCCCTCCAGTGGGGAGCTCTCATTATAGCAGGATGCATGTCAAGAGCTCAGTTCCAGGGACGGAGCATCACACTGCAGCATAGTTCTGCTACATCTTCCCATAATCAAGATCCATCATCAGGAAGAAAATGAGGTCAGATGAGGAGGAAGTTATAAAGCTGCAACTCACATTAATAATATTTAACATTAATATAGTTCTGTACATGCTCAAAACACTCCCACACATTAGTTAATTAGTTAGAGAGTGAGTCAAGTTCATGCTCCCCATTTTACAGATGCTAAAACTGAGGAACAGAGCAAGGGAAATGACTTGCCCAAGGACACACAGCAAGGCAGAAGCAGAGAGATCACAACTCAGGACATTTTACTATTTGTATTACAGTAACACCTAGGGGGCCCAACTCAACCCCATGTCTATTCCTCTGGGCTATGATCCAAAGCAGGAAGCTTAGTGGAGCTGCCACTCCCAGCAGTTTGCGTAACTCAGGACTCATAGGTGAATGTCAGTGGCTTAGATCCTTCTACCTGCTGACTCCTTCCTCTTGGGCACAGCATGCACACCTACCTCTCCAGCATAATGCCTGATCCCAAACTGGTGATCTGTCACCCGCGGCTTCACATAGTAATGGTTACTCTGAAATAAAGAAGAAAAAGGGTTCTGGTTATCTGCCATAAGAATAAACAGGCTCATGCAACAGCTCCGTCTCAGCTATGATCCAAGGAACACTTTTGGCTCCTAAACTCGGGTGGATGAGGACCTCGATTGCGCCATAGCCTGACCCTAGAGCAGCGGTCAGCAATCTTTCAGAAGTGGTGTGCCAAGTCTTCATTTATTCACTCTAATTTAAGGTTTCACGTGCCAGTCATACATTTTAACGTTTTTAGAAGGTCTCTTTCTATAAGTCTATAATATAGAACTAAACCACTGTTGTATGTAATGTAAATAAGGTTTTTAAAATGTTTAAGAAATTTCATTTAAAATTAAATTAAAATGCAGAGCCCCCCACACTGGTGGCCAGGAGCCGGGCAGCATGAGTGCCACTGAAAATCAGCTTGCATGCTGCCTTCGGCATGTGTGCCATAGGTTGCCTACCCCTGCCCTAGAGGCTGCACAGTAACCTACATCTACCTTGCAAATATATATTCCAATACCATAAAAAGGCCCAATCTTCCCAGACTCTATGAACAAAGGATTGCAGAATTGGACCCAAGGCCTGCATATGTTACATACAAGGCTAGCACACTACTGGCGTGATACTAATACTTACACAGATTTGGCATTGACCAAAACTTTCGGCGCAGGATATAAAAACAAGGGAGTTTGTTTAGCATAGCAGTTCTGTACCTTTTTAGAAGAATTAATTATACTTCTTCTGTCTCCCTTCGTTTTATGTTCTTCTTTACATCTGCCTTTTCTTTCTTTCACTGGGTATCTTGTTTTATCTTCTAGTCCATGTTGTTCAGCTTGTTTGCCCTTGGTGTCTCCTATTGATTTTAGTACACCCAGATTTCTCTACCACCCTCCTGCCTCCATGTCAAGAATCTTTTCTTGATTCATTTTGCCTCCCCTTTCACTTTTGTTTTGTCCCTGTCTATTAATGTCTCTCTCCTCCCCTCCCAATCCACTTCCTTTCCTGGACTTCCCTCATTCCCTCTCAGAATAGTATCCAAAGTCTTTTGTCAACATTATACTCTCCGCTTTCCTGCAAAGCCCATGTTTTTCATCTTCCCCTAACACATTCCCCATTGTCTTCCTAAGTCTCTTGCTTCTTTCTCAGCCTCAACTCTCCAAAAGGTTACCTACTTTTTTGTAACTTGAGTTTTTGAGATGTTTTGGTCCCCATGGGTACTCCACCACAGGACATGAGCGGACCCATGCACTCTCAACTGGAGATTTGAATCAGCTGTGCCTGCTGGTCTGTGCCTGCACCCTACACAACTTTGTGCTCCAGCATGAGGGTAAATAGGGAGGCAAAGACCTGCTGTTGGTCCAGTTTCTTCTCAACTTCTGAGCCAAAAGACTCTGCAGCAGAGGGGAAGGAGGGCAGGAGGTGACTCCCAAGCAGTGACTCAACAAGGAAGGGGTGCTGAAGAGGCAGATCAAGATGGTTTGGAAGATAGCATCACCAATTTTGTGTCCATCTTGGACATGGATAGGATAGTGCAGGGGTCAGCAATCTTTCAGAAGTGGTGTGCCAAGTCTTCATTTATTCACTCTAATTTAAGATTTCACGTGTCAGTCATACATTTTAATGTTTTTAGACGGTCTCTTTCTATGTCTATAATATAGAACTAAACTACTGTTGTATGTAAAGTAATTAAGGTTTTTAAAATGTTTAAGAAACTTCATTTAAAATTAAATTAAAATGCAGAGCCTCCTGGACCGGTGGCCAGGACCCAGGCAGTGTGAGTGCACTGAAAATCAGCCTGTGTGCCATCTTCGGCACACGTGCCATAGGTTGCCTACCCCTTGGATAGTGCAATGGTTGAAGAACTTGTAAGCTGAGGACCAGGTTGTGACCCTGCAAATTTCTACAATGAAGGAAAGGGCTACAGAAGTGAACTGAGTCCTGATGGAATGGGCTGTCAGCCTGGAGGGGGACAGGTTGTACCCCACTGGCCTCGTAGCAAGCTATGATGCAAACTGAAACCCACTTTGATAATCTCTGTGTGGAAATTGATTGTCCTTTCATTCTTTTAGAGAAGGATACAAACAGCCTAGGGGAAATCCTAAAGATTCTTGTTCTGTCCAGATAGAAGCTGAGTGCCTTTCTAACATCTAAAGTGTGGCAGCTAGCTTCTCCTCTTGAGGAATAAAGTTTGGGAAAGAATACAGGCAGATGGATATCCTGATTGAGATGAAAGTCCAATGAGAGTGGGGATGGGGACGTAGCATGACCTTGTCACGGTACAAGGTACTATATGGTGAATTGGCCACAAGCACCCAGAGGGCTCCCACTCTTTTGGCCAAGGGACGGCTATCAGGAATGAGGTCTTAAGGGAGCGATGAAGGAATACATAGGGCCTATAGACTTGAAAGGCGAGTTCCTTAAGGCACTGAGGACCAAACTGAGGTCCCAAGGAGGTGTAGGGTTCCAGATACAAAGAAACAAATTATATAAACCTTAAAGGAATCTGGCTATGGTAGGGTGAGCAAAAGGCCCTCACTAGGTTAATGAACAGCTGTAATGGCTGCCAGGAGGACTTTAACAGAACTCACACATAGTCCCTGTGTTTTCAATTCCAATACATAATCAAGAATAGTTGAGAGAGGTGCTTCAGAAGCACATACAGAGTGATAGGAACACAAGGAAAAGAAGTGTTTTCAACTTCTGCAGCTGAGTTTTATGTGTGGAAGGCTTCTTACTATTTAGAAAATACAGATTGGATCTCAGCTGACCAGTCCAATTCTAAATTCAAGAATCACAAAGGAACCAGGTCTTGAGGATCAGAGATACAATGCAGAAGTGGCTCATGTACCTGAATTCTGTGCCATGAGGTCCGATCTGAGCAGGCGGCATCAACATATAGCTACAGAAAGGTGAAGCAGATCCGAGTCCCAGACTTATCTGGGCCAAGGCAGCACTATTGAGATGATCCTCATCAACCTCAGTTTGATTAATGTCTGGAGGATTAGTGGTGTTGGAGAGCAGGTGTAGAAGAGAGTGTGGGGTAGGGACTAGCAGGGTCTCTTCCAAAGATATGCAGCCGCATCCCCCATTGGAACAGAAAATATGGCTTTTTGTATTGGTTGAGGTTGCAACAAGACCCACTGTGAGAAGATCCCATGCTTCGCAGATGTTGTGAAAGATTAAGTTGCTGAGCGTAACACTTGTGGTACTAATGGAAGTTTCTGCTTATTGTATCTGCCATTGTGTTCTAGAGACCTGGCAGGTAAACTGCAGAAATCTCTGTGTGGTAGGCAATATATCAGTACCAGTGATTCTATGCATAAGGACTGGGATCTTGCTCCCCCTTATCGATTTACATAGTACATAGCCATCCTGTTGTCTACTGTTACTCTGACCCAAGAACCCTGAATGTTGTAGAAAAAGCGCTGACACGCATAACAAACTGCCCTTAGCTCTAAAACACTGATGGGAAGCAATGTATCCTGTGGGACCTTTTCCTCTGTGCTGTGTAACTTTGTAGGTGAGGTCCCCAGCCTAGAAGAAAGCATCCAGTATGTCAGATGCATCTGACGAAGTGGGTATTCACCCACGAAAGCTCATGCTCCAAAACGTCTGTTAGTCTATAAGGTGCCACAGGATTCTTTGCTGCTTTTACAGATCCAGACTAACACGGCTACCCGTCTCATACTTGACATCCAGTATGATGATTATTGTTGGCAGTGGGCATGACAATGGAGAGGAACAGAAACTCATTTGCCAAGATTGTGCCTGTTCAGCATGTACACTGTTTTGAGCCAGGCCTGCAGACATTGCAGATGTAATCTCGCGTGAGGCTGGCATGTGACGTAACAGCTGAAGGCAGGTCCGTACTGCTGTCTGCTGGACTCTGCTAAAAACACGTCCTCTGGTAGATAGGCTCTGGCAGTTCGAGAGCCCTGGTAGCTCCAATGAAATCTATCTGATGAACGGATGTTAATGTGGACTTCCTCAGGTTGATACGAAGACCCAGGTCAGGGCCTTGCAGGTTGCCAGTTGGCCTCCAGAGCAGAATGCCCCTTGAAAACCCAACTGACCAGATAGGAAAGGTGAGCTGCAACTACTGAAAGAACCTTTGTAAAGACCCATGGTGCTGTGGAGAGTCCAAAGGGAAGGACATGGTATCGACAGCATTCTGCGCCAATGATGAAACATAGAAAATGTTTGTGGGAAGGATACATACTGATGTGAAAATACACATCCTGAAGGCTGAGGGCAAAAAAACAGTTGCCCTGATTTAAGGATGGGATTATGGTAGTCAGTCACCATCCTGAAGAGCTGCAAAATAACATGGGCGTTCAGGTACCCGAGGCCTAGAATGGGCCTCTAGCCACCACTTCTTTCGGGAATCAGGAAATATTTGGAATAAAACCCTCTTCCCACAATTTCTGGGGGAACTGGCTCTATCATCTCCAGATGGAAGGAGGGATTGAACCTCCAACTTTAGGAGGTCCATGTGAGGAGAATCCCTGAAGAGGGGATGGAGGGAGTGGATGATAGTCATGTGTTCCAGCCTCCTAATCATTTTTGCTGTTCTCCACTGGACTCTTTTCAATTTTTTCACATCCTTCTTGTAGAGTGGACCCAAAACTGGACACAGCACTCCAGATGAGGCCTTACCAATGTTGAACAGAGGGGAATGATCATGTCCCTCTATCTGCTGGCAATGCCCCTACTTATACAACACAAAATGCTGTTAGTCTTCTTGGCAACAAGGTCACACTGTTGACTCATATCCAGCTTCTCATCCACTGTAACTCTTAGGTACTTCTCTGTACAACTGCTGCCTAGCCATTCAGTCCCTAGTCTGTAGCAGTGCATGGGATTCTTCCGTCCTTAGTGCAGGACTTTGCACTTGTCCTTGTTGAACCTCATCAGGTTTCTTTTTTTCCAGTTCTCCAATTTGTCTTGGTCCCTCTGTATCCTATCCCTACCCTCCAGCATATCTACCACTCCTCCCAGTTTAGTGTCGTCTGCAAACTTACTGAGGGTGCAATCCACACCATCCTCTAGAACATTAATGAAGATATTGAACAAAACCGGCCCCAGGACCGACCCTTGGAGCACTCCGCTTGATACTGGCTGCCAACTAGACATGGAGCCATTGATCACTACCCGTTGAGCCAGACAATCCAGCCAGCTTTTTATCCATCTTATAGTCCATTCATCCAGCCTATACTTCTTTAACTCGCCAGCAAGAATACTGTGGGAGACCATATCAAAAGCTTTGCTAAAGTCAAGGAATAACACATCCACTGCTTTCCCCTCATCCACAGAGCCACTTATCTTGTCATAGAAGGCAATTAGGTTAACATCATATTTTGCCATCAGGACTAGAATATTTGCTACTGAAAACTGAAGAGCAGTGGATGAGTTTATCCTTCTTGCCAAAGGGTGCAGATCCTCAGCAAGTTTGGCTGTTTCTTTCATCATCTGCTTCCACTACAAGGGAGTTGAGGGTGGGTGAGAGAAGAAATACTCCACCCTTTTGCTGGCATGTAATAGTTTTCTGCCTGTTTTCAGGTAGCTGCAAGAGTGGCAGGAATCAGCCATAAATTATGGGCTGCAGACAAGAGTGCCTCATTAATGGTCAGAGCTATCTTACTCTAGGGAGGGTGTGTAGAACGTTCACAAGAAAGTGCTGAGACTCTTGTATCTCCTCTGTAGAGAGTTGAAGAGATTCTGCAAGTTGCTTCATTAGAATAATAGAATATCAGAGTTGGAAGGGACCCTGCCTGGAACCTGCACCTCTAATGCACTCCAACCCCCTGCCCCTCCCATGCCCCAACCTCCTGCCCCAGCCCTGATCCCCCTCCTGCCCTCCAAACCTCTTGGACCCAGCCTGGAACACACTCCTGCACCTCCAACCCCTCATCCCCAGCCCCACCCCAGATCCCGCAACCCCAGCCAGAACCTGCACCCCTTCCTGCATCCTAACTCCCAGCCCAGAGCCCAATCCAGCACCCTAAACTCCTCATTTCTGACCACACCCCCAACCAGAGCCCTCACCCCCTCCTACACCCCACAACCCCAATTTTGTGAGCATTCATGGCCCACCATACAATTTCCACACCCAGATGTGGCCCTCGGGCCAAAATGTTTGCCCACCCCTGGCCTAGGGGATGTTTGCTTACTCACTGCATGCTGGCTGTGCAGTTTTTCCAGGAGGGTGCTGTCTGTGCCCTTGGGAAATCGACTCTCCTCGTTGACCAGTGCCAGCAAACCTAGTTTCTACATCCAAATGAGAGACAGCCTTTACCAACCAGTAAAACTACAAACTGCACAGGATTCAGGCTAGAGAAATAAAGGTTTGAGACTGTCATGCTGAATGACATCCTTCAAGTTACACCCTAGAAAGCTTGAGTGTAAAGTGCACCTGGTGGCCAATCTACAGACTCAACAAGTAGAACACTGGCTCATCACCAAGAACGTGGAAATGAAATTTCTTTATAAAATCTGCATTTTGGAGGTTAAAGCCCTACCTAAGTCTATCCCAAACAATGAGCAGAGGATTTGCATTCTTACAGAGGGCCTTTCTGAGGGATGAAAAGGCCCATGCTCTTGGAAGAACAAGATGTGAAAAAGATCTTGCTGATCTACCCATGCTGTAACACATGGAAACACCAGCAGAATCCCAGAGACCATGTGATAGCCAACCACAGACCAGAATGTGGGAGCCAGCCCTGCAATTTAGGCCTATGCCTATGTATTGGGAAAGGACAATAAAAACAAATGCTTAAGTGTGAGGAAGGAAAAATTAAGTGTCAATCTAAACACTGGAATAGATTGCCTAGGGAAGTTGTGGAATCTCCATCGCTGGAGATATTTAAGAGTAGGTTAGATAAATGTCTATCAGGGATGGTCTAGACAGTATTTGGTCCTGCCATGAGGGCAGGGGACTGGACTCGATGACCTCTCGAGGTCCCTTCCAGTCCTAGAGTCTATGAGTCTATGAGTCTATGCTAGGTCATGCCTGCCAGGATTCCTGGGACCAGATGAATTCTATAAAGAACTGCCCACCTTCTCAATGAGATCTAAGCACTCTGCATTGTCCATCCAGTCAATGGCTTCCCAGCTTATTCCCTCCCTGCCAAACAAGAAGAAAAAAAACAGTGATATAAGAAATAATCTCCCAGTCTCTGGGGTGAGGTGAAGGAATATAGAGGCAACACAGAGCAACATTCCCAGGACCCAGGAGGGATTCAAGGGATGGACCACACCACCACCATCCCCAGGCTCCCTAGGGAAGAAAGTAGGAAGTGGAAGACATGACTTCCAGGGAGGAGTAGGAGCTGGAGGAACAACTGGAAGCAAAATATCTGGAAATTTCCAAAATAGACATGCCTACCACAAAGGAACAAAAAAATTATATTTTCTTCACTGGGACGTGAAAAAAAAATGAATCCATGTTTTTTAAGATCCTTGCATTATCCAATAATGCCCTTGGCAGAGGCCTCACAAGTCTGGAAGGGTTTAACTGAGACTCTGGGATTTCTTCTGAGAGTAGCTTCTATTCCAGTACTGAAGGAAATGTAGAATTTGCTGTACCATATCAGAACACTGATCAGTCAAGCATTATATCCTACCTCTGGTGCCATAATACGCTTGGCCAACTGAGCAATGTAATACACAGAAGCTATTTCCTGACTACTGAGGAGAATAGCCAATATCCTGAAGTAAAAGATCCTGTCTTTAGCATATCAAAAAACAATATTAGTCTTAACATTATTGAGTCCTTTCTAAAATCCAGCCACAGAGTTTGAACACTTCCAATCTGATCTTTAGGGAAAATCTCCCTTCATAGGAAGGATAGTGTTTTTAACATGTGCTTCCTGCAGTGATGGAATCAGCTGCGGGAGTGGGTGTATAAATAGGCTTGTATTTTGGCAGTCTTTTAGAACTTAAAGAATTATCTGTTCAGTGTCTCTCCTTTACAGAACTGCTCACATTCAGTCTCAATGACCCTATTCAATTGCCTCATTAAGAAAAATAAATGCTTCTGTCTTGGAGCTAGAGGGGAATATTTCTCTGGCTGCCCTCTCTCAAGAGGCTCAGATATTATGGTGAGGGGCATCAATACAATATATTAATAGTAGATAGCTATTAGAGTGCCCAACTCTCTTTCAAACTCAAAGACAAAACCACAACCACTTCCACTTAAGAAGAGTCACTAGAAAAAAGAAAGCCCTCAGAGACCTATTCAACTTAGAGATTCGGAAACTTTCCCTTTTCAGACCAAAGCCTCATTTAGAAATAAGGCATACATTTTTAAGAGTGAGAGTAATTAATCATTAGAACAACCCAGTGATGGGTTATGGTGTTGGACTCTCTGTCACTGACAATTTTTAAATAAAGACTGGATGTTATTCCAGGATATGCTCTTGTTCAAATAGGAATTGTTTCAGGGAAGTTCTATGGCCTGTGTTACACAGGAGGTCAAGCCAGATGTTCACAGTGTTCCCTTATAACCTTGTGGACTACAATAGAGCCAAAGTATCTGGTTAAAACACTATTACTGATTGGAGGAAGAGAACAGGATTTGGAGTTTTCAGATTTTTGTTTCTTTTTTGCTACCACAATGGATTTAGAAACAAAAGACCACACATCTTGGAACACCTTCATCACGTGACAGAAAGGAGCTGGGTTTGGTTCTGTGAATGACTAACGGAGAGAATACAGATGAAACAGAAGGAAGTTAGAGACGAGCAGGGTGCTGCAAAACTTTCATTATAACATTTGAAACCAAGTAAAACTTTACAATCTTAAACTTGGGCCTGGTTTACTTCAGTTCACCTTCTTCCAGCAAGACTTCCAGCAAGCCAAGTTTCAGGTGCCAGGGAAGGGTTTATTGTTCAGGGTGAAAACCAGGCAAAACTTGATATTTGAACCAATTCAATGCTGAGATTGTGGCCTCAGAAAGATCTCATGTGAGATACTGAGTTACAGCCGGCGGTTACTGTAAGCAATTTGGGGCAGAGACCATCTTCGTATAGTGTCCAGCACAATGGGATCCTGCTCCTAAGCACTACAATAATAAAAAATAATAATGAAACCCTCGAGAGGTGACACACAGTGTTCCCTTATAACCTTGTGGACTACAATAGAGCCAAAGTATCTGGTTAAAACACTATTACTGATTGGAGGAAGAGAACAGGATTTGGAGTTTTCAGATTTTTGTTTCTTTTTTGCTACCACAATGGATTTAGAAACAAAAGACCACACATCTTGGAACACCTTCATCACGTGACAGAAAGGAGCTGGGTTTGGTTCTGTGAATGACTAACGGAGAGAATACAGATGAAACAGAAGGAAGTTAGAGACGAGCAGGGTGCTGCAAAACTTTCATTATAACATTTGAAACCAAGTAAAACTTTACAATCTTAAACTTGGGCCTGGTTTACTTCAGTTCACCTTCTTCCAGCAAGACTTCCAGCAAGCCAAGTTTCAGGTGCCAGGGAAGGGTTTATTGTTCAGGGTGAAAACCAGGCAAAACTTGATATTTGAACCAATTCAATGCTGAGATTGTGGCCTCAGAAAGATCTCATGTGAGATACTGAGTTACAGCCGGCGGTTACTGTAAGCAATTTGGGGCAGAGACCATCTTCGTATAGTGTCCAGCACAATGGGATCCTGCTCCTAAGCACTACAATAATAAAAAATAATAATGAAACCCTCGAGAGGTGACACACTTCTTGCCTGAAGACAGAAGTCCCACTCTAACAAAACAGTGCACTGGACATTCCCCACCAAAGCATATTCACAGGCTTATGCACTGCAATCAGCCATTCTGAGCAGGGACACCCTCCCAAATGCTGGGCATCACTAGGGAAGAATTATGTTCTCAGTTTTGCATCCTGAAATTTGAAGAGAGGCACTGCTCCTTCCCCTTCATTACCTGTTGTACTCTAGCTGCTCCAGGGAGAAGATGTGTTTGTTGAAGTATTCTTGGAGTTTCTCATTGGCATAGTTAATGTTAAACTGTTCAAAACTATTGATCTACAAGAGAAAAGAAACAAAGATGATAAAAATTAAAATTCAGGTCACAGGTCTATAAAAAAATCTTCCTGTGAGGACAACATGGAAGGGAAACTGCATACAGAAGACCAGCATTTAATGAACGGTGTCCATATGAACTCCAAGGCCAGAATTGACTGGCCTTTGGGTAAAGAAGAGGAGAGTAGAAGAGTCTGGTATCACCTCACTCTCTCTTTCATTTCCTATTGGTTATTCATTCTGACACAGGGCAGCTAATTAATAGGCATCCTTCACCTGTTACCACAAGAAAACAGCAAGAATGTGAATATGTTAGAAACCAGACGTCTACTGTGCACACATATCTCGAGGTACAACTAATGTCTATCACAATCCACCCACAAAGGAGAACTAACCATCTATCACAGCCCACAGAAGGACATGCACTGCAAAAGGGCAACCAAGTGGTCTCTCGCCCTCTCTCACAGACGATGTGTGTTGGAAAGACATTTCCACATATGTGTGGTATTGACCCACACCAGATATCAGCCTAGCAAATTTCCTCATACATCCAGCAAATCTTCAGAAAAAAACTGGCATCCAGAAAGATAAAGTACTGACCTGAAAGTTCTCAAAGCCAAAGATATCCAGGATGCCCACAGACTTAAAATTTTCCTTCCCTTTGATCTTCATATTAATCTTGCCAATGAGCCATGAGAAGCACTGGGAATACAGTGCCATTGAGAGAGAGTCCCTAGAGTCAACCGCCTGTGAGCATATAAGGAGGAAAAAGCTGTCATGATAGGTGAGCAGAAGGAGCACGTGGATGTTACCACTGTCACTACTTTACAAAACTAATGACTTACATCCCCATCCTACAGAGTTCTCACACTGCCAGCTGGACAGAGCCATATGTAGGGCTGGCTGCCCCATGGAATATACGTTGTATAATGTTTAGTAAGCATTCCAGCTTTTGCACAATGCTACCATTGGCCTAGCCACAGCACGGTCAAAAGTCTGAAGCAAGTGGAAGACTGGGATGCAGGTGCTGAAGGTATGTAAGATGGCAAGAGACCCTGCAGTCACTTTGGGGAGACTTGACCTTTGAGTCAAGAATTTAGAGCTACAGAGGAGACACACAGATACAAAGAACACTGACATCTTAAGAACATAAAAACATAAGAATGGCCATACTGGGTCAATCAATGTTCCATGTAGACCAGTATCCTGTCTTTCAACAGGGGCTGGTGCCAGATGCTTCAGAGGGAATTAACAGAAAAGGGCAATTATCAAGTGAACCATCCCCCTGTCATCCAGTCCCAGCTTCTGGCAGTCAGAGACTGGGGACACCGAGAGCATGGGGTTGCATTCCTGACTATCTTGGCTAATAGCCATTGATGGACTTAGCCTTCATGGACATACCTAATTCTTTTTTGAACCCAGTAATACTTTTGGCCTTCACAGCATCCCCTGACAACAGGTTCCACAGGTTGATTGTGCCTTATGGGAAGAAATATTTCCTTATATTTGTTTTAAACCTGCTACCTATTAATTTCATTTGGTGGCCCCTAGCTCTTGTGTTATGAGAAGGAGAAAAGAACACTTCCTTATTTACTTTCTCCACACCAGTGGAGATTTTATAGATTTCTATCATATCCCCACTTAGTTGTCTCTTTTCTAAGAAGAACAGTCCCAGTCTTTTTAAACTCTCCTCGTACGAAAGCTGTTCCATATCCCGAATCATTTTTGTTGCCCTTTCCTGTACTTTTTCCAATTTTAATATAACTTTTTTGAGATAGGGCAATCAGAACTGCGCACAGTATTCAAGGTATGGGCATACCATGGATTTATACAGAGTCATTATGATATTTATTGTTTTATTATCTATCCCTTTCATATTGGTTCTTAACTTTGTTAGCTTTTTTGACTGCTGCTGCACATTGAGCGGATGTTTTCAGAGAACTATCCACAGTGACTCCAAGTTCATTTTCTTGAGCAGTAACAGCTAATTTAGACCCCATCATTTTATATATATAGCTGGGATTATATTTTCCAATGTGCATCACTTTGCATTTATCAACACTGAATTTCATCTGCCATTTTGTTGCCCAGTCACTCAGTATTGTGAGATGCCTTTGTAACTCTTTGCAGTCTGCTTTGGGATTAACTATTTTGAGTAATTTGTATTGCCTGCTAACTTTGCCCCCTCACTGTTTACTCTTTATTAAGATCATTTATGAATATGTTGAACAGCACTGGTCTCAGTACACACCCCTGAGGAGGTCTCCATTCTGAAAACTGACCATTTATTCGTACCCTTTGTTTTCTGTCTTTTAACCAGCAAAGAGTCCTGTGGCACCTTATAGACTAACAGACGTTTTGGAGCACGAGCTTTTGTGGGTGAATACCCACTTTGTCGGTTTCACCCGTGAAAGCTCATGCTCCAAAACGGCTGGTAGTCTATAAGGTGCCACTGGACTCTTTCCTGCTTTTACAGATCCAGACTAACACGGCTACCCCTCTAATACTTGTCTTTTAACCAGTTACTGATCTATGAAAGGTCTTTCTCTCTTACCCCATGACTGATTACTTTGCTGAAAGCCTTGTCAAAGATTTTCTGAAAGTCCAAATACACTATATATGGAAATTACTTACTGTAACTGGAAGTTCTTCAAGATGTGTGGCCCCATATTTGTATTCCACATATTGGGTACACATGTGCATCTGAGTATGGAACTTCTTCCATGCAATGTCTGTTGACCCACACATGCGCGGTAAATCTTCTTGCACTCTTAACAAAGCATGTAAGAGAGTGTGTGGGTCAACACATCTCTAGTTCCTCTTTTTAGTCTAATCCTACAAGTTCTGAAGCAAAGGGGATGGAGGGTGTGTAATGGAATACATCCAGGGACCACACACCACGTAACCGCCATTTCTTCTTTGAGTGATGATCTGTATGTTTGTATTCCACATATACATGATTGGCCAGCAGTGCTCAGATGTAGGTGGATGTGAGGAAGCGGGTGGTAAAAATGACTGCAATACTCAGATCCAGCTGCTGCATCCACAGGTATGAACTAAAATATAGTGTATTGTGAACATGTGGACAGAACTGTAGGTGGCCACTCTGCAGAAGTCCTGCAGAGGGACATCGTCCAGGGAAGCTATCAAGGCAGCCTGTGTTCACACAGAGTGAGCTGTGACAGTCCTAGAGGTAGGGATTTTCACTACCTTGTAGCACTCCAGGATGCATCCCAAGACCTACTCAGAAATCCTCTGGGAGTATATGGCTTGACCATGTGATCTCTCTGCCTTGGGGATAAAAAAAAAACTTGGTGATTTTCTAATGGGTTTGGTTCTTTGCAGGTAGAAAGCCAGGGCATGATGGACATAGAGGGAGTGAAGTCTCTTGTCTTCAGCAGAAGCATGGGGGGTTGGTAAAAATACAGGTAAGTATCATTTCATTGAGATGGAAATCAGAAACTAACTTGGGGAGAAACTTGAGTATATTCATAGAGAAACCTTTTCTTTGTGGAAAAACTGTATAAGGAGGGTCTGCCATGATGGCTCTGAGCTCACTCACCCTCCTGGCCAAAGTGATAGCCACTAAGAGCACCACCTTCATGGGAAGGTGGGTCATGGAACACATCACCATAGGTTCAAAAGGCGGACCTGTGAGCATTGACAGGACGAGATCAAGGTATCATTGAGGTGCAGATTTGGTCATTGGTGGGAAGGTCCTGATTAGATCTTTCATAGACTACTGTCGCTGGATGAGTGAAGACAGAATGTCCTTCTACAGAGGGAGGCACTAATCATTGCTAGGTGTACTAGCAAAGAACTAAGAGACCTAGAACAACAAGGATACTTGCAGTGGCTGAAGAATGTTGGAGTTGTGCCCAGGCCAAAAATGTTTCCATTTGGCCAGGTAGCAGGAGCATTCTATTTCCAATGCCCACCAAAGCACCAGGGCATGAGGTGGTGAGAACCTGGGTTGGGATGCCTGATTTTCTCTCCATCCTGAGTTAGCAGGCCTGGGACGGGGGGAAGGCATAGAGGAAAGAGTGCAGACATCATTAGAAATTCTGTGAACTAGAACTGTCTGGGTCAGTAGGATGCTAAGAGAATGATGTTGACTCTGTCATGATGTACCATCCTTATGACCTGTGGAAGCAGGGGTATGGGAGGAAAGGCAATATGTGAGGTCGTTCATCCAGGTCAGGAGTACAGTGTCACCCTGGGAGCTGCAACCCATGGCTTCAATGGAGCAATATAGGGGAAGCTTTCTGTTTGTTTGGGGCACAAAAAGGTCTCACTGCAGTGAACCCCACTGTGTAAATATCTCACTTAAGACTCTGTCACGGGCCTCCCACTCGTAGTCTGCCAAGAAGCTTCTGCTTAGTTTGTCTGCAAGGAAGTTGTGAATATCAGGAGGTACACAGCCTGTATTGTGATGCAGCCTGATGCACCAGTTCCACAGTCTAATGGCTTCCAGGCAGGGAGTATGAGATCTCGGTCCTCCTTGTTTGTTTACATAGACTACTGTGGTGATATTGTCTGATGTTACTTGTATACGGAATGGGCGTATGGAGGGAAAGGAAGGCCTTGCATGCAAGGTGAACCGCCCTCACTTCTAATATGTTTATATGTCATCTGGCCTTTCATGGGGTCCAGGTAAGCATCCCTCCCCAGGCGGGAGGCATCTGTCACAATGGTGGTTCTGGGGATGGAAGGGCTGAAGGGAATACCCACCATGATTTCATCCAGGTTTGACCACCGAGCGAAGGAGGTGATAAATTCTGGTGGGATTGCCCACCTTGGAGTTGATGTGGTCCTTGTCTGGTCAATAGATCAAGAGAAGTCAAGCTTACAGAAGTCATGCACAAATGAAACCTGGCAAATGGTGTCATAGCAATGCAACTGGTCATGTGACCCAGCAGTGAAAGGGTCCTGTGCACTGTGGTTCATGGTCGGTGGGTAATGCGTGAACCCAGGTTGCAGACTGTAAGAAACCTGTTTGCACGGAGGAGCAGTGTCATGGAAATATAGTCCAACATTGCCCCTATCAAGTTTACTGTCCTTGTGGGTGATAAAACAGGCTTTTCTATGTTCATGCAAATGCCTTGTACTATTAGAAGTTGTATTGGGAACCTTGTCGACAACTTAACCTCCTGACATGAGCGGCCTACCAGGAGGCAATTGTTCAGGTATGGGAATACCATTTAGCCCTGGTGTCTCATCAGGGCTGCTATTACAGAGGAAACTTTTGTAAATACTCTGGGTGCTGCAGCTAACCCAAATGGGGAGTTGAGGCAGGACGTGTTCTATTGCTTCTTGATGTAAATGGAATTCTGCCTCCCACTGAAGAATCATCTTGTAAGAGTGATCCCTGAAGTGGGATGAGGAAGAGTTTATAAGCAAAGCCCACAGGTAAGTGGGGAACAAGACCTGGGAGATGGGTTGGAAACAGGAGGGAGCACGGGCTATAATGGCAGAGAGAAAGGAGGGTCAGGGCGAAGCTGGGAGGCAAGATCAAACCAGTATCTTAGATGCCTATATACAAATGCAAGAAGTATGGGTAATAAGCAGGAAGAACTGGAAGTGCTAACAAATAAATACAACTATGACATTGTTGGCATTACTGAAACTTGGTGGGATAATACACACGACTGGAATGTTGGTGTGGATGGGTATAGTTTGCTCAGGAAGGATAGACAGGGGAAAAAGGGAGGAGGTGTTGCCTTATATATTAAAAATGTACACACTTGGACTGAGGTAGAGATGGACATAGGAGATGGGAGTGTTGAGAGTCTCTGGGTTAGGCTAAAAGGGGTAAAAAACACAGGTGATGTCGTGCTGGGAGTCTACTACAGGCCACCTAATCAGGTGGAAGAGGTGGATGAGGCTTTTTTCAAACAACTAACAAAATCATCCAAAGCCCGAGATTTGGTGGTGATGGGGGACTTCAACTATCCAGATATATGTTGGGAAAATAACACCGTGGGGCACAGACTATCCAATAAGTTCCTGGACTGCATTGCAGACAACTTTTTATTTCAGAAAGTTGAAAAAGCTACTAGGGGGGAAGCTGTTCTAGACTTGATTTTAACAAATAGGGAGGAACTCGTTGAGAATTTGAAAGTAGAAGGAAGCTTGGGTGAAAGTGATCATGAAATCATAGAGTTTACAATTCTAAGGAAGGGTAGAAGGGAGTACAGCAAAATAGAGACAATGGATTTCAGGAAGGCGGATTTTGGTAAGCTCAGGGAGCTGATAGGTAAGGTCCCATGGGAATCAAGACTGAGGGGAAAAACAACTGAGGAGAGTTGGCAGTTTTTCAAAGGGACACTATTAAGGGCCCAAAAGCAAGCTATTCCGATGGTTAGGAAAGATAGAAAATGTGGCAAAAGACCACCTTGGCTTACCCTTGAGATCTTGCGTGACCTACAAAATAAAAAGGCGTCATATAAAAAATGGAAACTAGGTCAGATCACAAAGGATGAATATAGGCAAATAACACAGGAATGCAGAGGCAAGATTAGAAAGGCAAAAGCACAAAATGAGCTCAAACTAGCTATGGGAATAAAGGGAAACAAGAAGACTTTTTATCAATGCATTAGAAGCAAGAGGAAGACCAAGGACAGGGTAGGCCCACTGCTCAGTGAGGTGAGGGAAACAGTAACGGGAGACTTGGAAATGGCAGAGATGCTTAATGACTTCTTCGTTTCGGTCTTCACTGAGAAGTCTGAAGGAATGTCTAATATATTGAATGCTTACGGGAAGAGGGTAGGTTTAGAAGTTAAAATAAAAAAGAGCAAGTAAAAAATCACTTAGAAATGTTAGATGCCTGCAAGTCACCAGGGCCTGATGAAATGCATCCTAGAATACTCAAGGAGTTAATAGAGGAGGTATCTGAGCCTCTAGCTATTATCTTTGGGAAATCATGGGAGACAGGGGAGATTCCAGAAGACTGGAAGGGGGCAAATATAGTGCCCATCTATGAAAAGGGAAATAAAAACAACCCAGGAAACTACAGACCAGTTAGTTTAATTTCTGTGCCAGGGAAGATAATGGAGCAGATAATTAAAGAAATCATCTGCAAACACTTGGAAGGTGGTAAGGTGATAGGGAATAGCCAGCATGGATTTGTAAAGAACCAATCGTGTCAAACTAATCTGATAGCGTTCTTTGATAGGATAACGAGCCTTGTGGATAAGGGAGAAGCGGTGGATGTGATATACCTAGACTTTAGTAAGGCATTTGATACGGTCTCGCATGATATTCTTATAGACAAACTAGGAAAGTACAATTTAGATGGGGCTACTATAAGGTGGGTGCGTAACTGGCTGGATAACTGTACTCAGAGAGTAGTTATTAATGGCTCCCAATCCTGCTGGATAGGTATAACAAGTGGGGTTCCGCAGGGGTCTGTTTTGGGACCGGCTCTGTTCAATATCTTCATCAATGATTTCGATGTTGGCATAGAAAGTACGCTTATTAAGTTTGCGGACGATACCAAACTGAGAGGGATTGCAACTGCTTTGGAGAACAGGGTCAAAATTCAAAATGATCTGGACAAATTGGAGAAATGGTCTGAGGTAAACAGGATGAAGTTCAATAAAGATAAATGCAAAGTGCTCCACTTAGGAAGGAACAATCAGTTTCACACATACAGAATGGGAAGAGACTGTCTAGGAAGGAGTATGGCAGAAAGAGATCTAGGGGTCATAGTGGACCACAAGCTTAATATGAGTCAACAGGGTGATACTGTTGCAAAAAAAGCAAATGTGATTCTGGGATGCATTAACAGGTGTGTTGTAAACAAGACACGAGAAGTCATTCTTCCGCTTTACTCTGCGCTGGTTAGGCCTCAACTGGAGTATTGTGTCCAGTTCTGGGCACCGCATTTCAAGAAAGATGTGGAGAAATTGGAGAGGGCCCAGAGAAGAGCAACGAGAATGATTAAAGGTCTTGAGAACATGACCTATGAAGGAAGGCTGAAGGAATTGGGTTTGTTTAGTTTGGAAAAGAGAAGACTGAGAGGGGACATGATAGCAGTTTTCAGGTATCTCAAAGGGTGTCATCAGGAGGAGGGAGAAAACTTGTTCACCTTAGCCTCCAATGATAGAACAAGAAGCAATGGGCTTAAACTGCAGCAAGGGAGATTTAGGTTGGACATTAGGAAAAAGTTCCTAACTGTCAGGGTAGTTAAACACTGGAATAGATTGCCTAGGGAAGTTGTGGAATCTCCATCTCTGGAGATATTTAAGAGTAGGTTAGATAAATGTCTATTAGGGATGGTCTAGACAGTATTTGGTCCTGCCATGAGGGCAGGGGACTGGACTCGATGACCTCTCGAGGTCCCTTCCAGTCCTAGAGTCTATGAGTCTATGAGGAGGGAAGGAGAGAAATTCTATGAGCATCCCTGACGGATAATCTCTAAAACCCAACTTCCAGTAATGATCTTCCTCCAGATGTGGGCAAAGAGTGTGAGCTGGCCTCCAAAAGTGATGAATGAAGAGATGGGTGGCATCAGTGGTGGAACATGGATCTTGACCAAAAATGGCCTTTGGCTGTTGGTTGGGAGTGAGTAGAGGCCACAGTAGTAGAGGGGACTAAGAAGCAAGGCCTCTGAATGCTCCAACATTTCCGTGGAGGCTCGGCTTGGTGCTAGTAATAAGGTACATGTGGAAGAGGTGGTCTTGGTCTATAGGATTGGCTCTGGTGTTTCCTCCTGGGGGGTCAAGTATAAATCCCTGGGGAAAGCAGAGTTGATCTGAGTCCTTTAATGAAAGAATAGACAAATCCCTGCATTCGTTAAAGAGATCTGAATCATCAAAGGGGAGAACACCATCCAGGACCTGCCTAGGAAACCCTGATGCTTACTGCCAAGAGTCCCTTTTCATGACTAAGTCAATGGCCAGACCTGGAAAGCTGTTTTTGCCACTAGCTTTTCCTCATCTAGACGGAACTTAAATTGGGCTCTGTCCTCTGTGGGAAGTTGGTCTATAAAGCTTGCAAGCCTGGAACAGTTTTTAAAAATTGTATTTTGCTAATTGAGCTTGGTAATTTAAACACAAAATTGCAGGCCTGCAGAGGACAAGACCTTCCTCCCAGGAGGTCCAGTCTCTTACAGCCCATATCTGTTTGGGTGGCTCTTTGATAGTGCAACCAAGCCCTTTCTGTAACTGTCTGTACCACCAGTGTACTGGGGGAAGGATGGGAGAACAAAAATTTAGCTCCCTTGTCAGGAACAAGAATATCTCCTCTCAGCCCTTTTCACTGTAGGGGAACAGGATGCTGGAGTGTGCCATACCGCTCTGACCAGTTCTAGTACGGCCTAATTGATCAGAAGGCTCATGGTGCTTGGTCCCCAAGATTGCAAGATATCCAGGAGCCAGCACTGACAGTCCTGGATCCTCTCCTGTGGGATCTGGAGGTCACTAGCACCTCTTTGCAGTAGCTCCTGGTACCACCGATGGGCATCTGGAGGAGACGGCAAGGAAGGAGTAAGTGTTTCATCCGTAGGTGACAAGGAGACACCCAGTGGAACCTGCAGATCCAGATTCACCTCCTCCTCCTCGTACACTGACAGATCTCGTTGGCAGGAGGGAGAGTAGTGGTACAATTCTTGAGAAGGGCCCTGATGCCTGTCATAAAGATCCCAAGGACCCCATTAAGACCAAAAAGAGATTGATCAGTTGCGGGGGCCTGCAAGGGAATGGGCACCAGTGGTCAGGGGGGTTGATGGGGGGTGGATGTTGTACTAAAAGGAATAGTAAGCGTGTCTCCTTGAATATCTGTGAAGGCTCAACTGTGTCTGTAGACGTACTGGAGTCGCTAGCACCTCTCACTCATCTGAGTTCAAAAACTGCTCCAGCAATAGTCAATACTGGAGCACTCCTGGCCAGATGGCTGGAGGTGGGACTGTTCCTGGGACATCAATGTAGACTCATCCTCCAGAGTAATATCTCTCAGGAGGGCCAGGCTGGAGGAAAGTGGAGACTGTGGATAAGGGAGGATGCAGTGCATGAAAGTTTCAATATGCCTTGGTGTCCGAGAGGTTCCAGCAGTCAAATCTGATGGACCTGGTATGTCTACGGCAGCTGGATGGTCCTTAGATGAATGACGCAGTACTGATGATGGGTCCAGACCACCGCTTGTAGATGGAGCCAGTGAATGTCAGTCCTTACACTTCGGTACTGAGGTGACTAACAAAACTAGTGGATCTTTCTTTTTAGGTGCTTTGCCCTCCAATCTGGGGGTCATTAGTGAAGCTAGCTCCTTAGGGTCTATGTGCAACATCTCAACAAACTTGCAGAGGCTCAGGAAGGGAGCACATCTCTTATTGATAGTCCTGGACAGGGATCTGTCCTCATGCCCATAAGAGTGCCCTCTGCCCTCCTTGGGAGCCCTAGAAGAAGAGGCTTTGAGCTTAGGTGCTGGATGCTCCAGTCCCAGGCACATGGTTGGAGGGGCACTGCTGGTTAATTGAGGCCAATGTAGACGGGGGAGGGGGATCTCCCTGGCCTGGATTGGAGAAGGGGTTCATAGTTTTCTCCATCAGGTGATTTCTCAGGTGAAGCCCCCAGGCTTCCTGAGTTCTGGGTGAGAAAAAGAGTGACAGATACTACACTTTGCAGAGATATTCTCCTCTCCCAGTCAGTAAGGGCAACATTGATGTTTGTCACTGATGGGGAAGGAGAGAGGGCAAGAGATACAATTCTTTCTTAAATCCTGGGATTCTGGGCATAGTCCTGGAGCCTGGGAAGGGTTCTTCAACCAGGGAGAAAGAAAGGAAGAAAAACATTCTACTAAGTATTCTATGAACTTTAACTATTAAGCTTAGAAATAAAACTATTTACAAATGTCTTTACAACAAGTTGTAAAGAGGACATAAAATTCTGACTCAGGCCATGCAGTGGTAAGAAGGAACTGGAGAGGCATTAGTTGGGAACATGAGGAGATCCATAGCACATGTGCGAATCAACGGACATTGCTTGGAAGAATTTGTGGACTCAGGCGAATGGCATGCATGTGTACCCATGTGCAGAATACACATGGGGACCATCACTCGAAGGAGACTCCGTGGATCACCCTTGTTGATACCCTCAAAGAATTCTAATAGATTGGTGAGGCATGATTTCCCTTTACAAAAGCTATGTTGACTTTCCCAACAAATTGTGCTCATCTATGTGTCTGATAATTCTGTTCTTTCCTACAGTTCCAACCAATCTGCTGATATGGAAGTTAGGTTTGCCAACCTGTAATGACTTGACTCAGCTCTTCATTTTGAGTTACTGCAAGCTGGGACTATTTCAAAGATGTCCCTTTCATGTTTTAGCCTACCATGCACAGTCTTTGACAAAGTACAGGCCTCCAATGCAGAGCCCTCGCCCCAGAGGGAATTTCACAACAGCACTACTGGCTTTAAGGATCCCTTCTTCGAGCCTTTCTATGCACACAGCATTGAAGTTACAGGGTAGGCCATACATCACACAACAGGCTGCTTGAGGTGCTATCCTGAAGAAGATCCCAGATCCAGGTGCATCATGATTCTCCCTAAGACAGTACAATCAGCTGTCATGTCCTGTGGGAACACACACCTTCCAAGGGACCCTTCCCTTCTCTCAGCTTTTGCACAGAGCCAAGGCTGAAAGAACCCAGCCTTTCTCTCTCCAACTCAGCCTGGCCTGAGAGATGCTAGCTCCTCCCTCATTTTGCTGTTGCTCTTCATCTGTCAGAAAACCTCCCAGCTTCTCCCCCCTTATCCCCAAATGGGGTCTCAGCATTCTAAACATTCACTTCTTACTGTTTTATCCAGTCTGGCATGTTGAAGGCAGATACTCTAGGCGGATGTGCCCAAGGGAGACTTGCCCCTTTATACTGTCACCTAGCAGCCTAAAGCACATCCTGGGACATGAATCAATTCAGCCCAAGAGGTAGCCGTAAAGCAAAGACATTTCGGCCCTGTGGGGTTTTCTCCCTCTGCTCAGATGGTTAATTTCATTTGTGGAGGCTGATGCACCCCTTCTAGACAACCTCTTTTAATGAACCAGATGCAGGGAAGAGAAACACTCTGCCAGCCAGATTGTATGGTTATACAATATCTTGGCCTCATCTTCCAGGAACGGGCCCTCCCCACCCAGGAATAACCCAACAAAGCTGCTTTCCTCATAATGTGGCTCAAGAGGATTCTGAATGGCTCCTTTCATTCTCCCAGCCTTGCCTGACTTTGCCCAGCTCCCACCATTCAACACTGAAATGTCAAAGCTCAGAATGGTAATGAGCCTATTACACAATAAGAACTTCCTGGCAGCTCCATCCTTTGTACCCAGAATGACATATGGAAATAGCTGGACACAGTATTTGGAGGCCCAGGGAAGGGAATGGATTTGGCAGGTCCATACGTAGGTCAATGCAGAGAGACTAGCTGATAGCGAAAGACTCTGAAGGAAGCATTGTGCTTGCTGTATCCGTAATAGTGAATGGAATTGTTCTAAGTGACCAGTCACTGCATTTCATACATAGAGTCACCAAAGGGTCTAACACAAGCAAGGATGGATACCACAGCAATTGAAAGGGGGAAAGTTCTGCCCAAGCAGTATGCTATTTTTTAATCTGTATCACCGCATGTTATTGATCTGAACTGCCTGGGGCTCCCTTTGGTATTCGGAGTCTTCCCTGTAGCATTACAGATGTTGGCTTTGCTGTAGTATGATGCGTGCTCGCTCCTGATAATTCGGCGTTTCTGCTCAGCAGCAGACTGCTGTCCTTCACAGTTAGATTTTATTAACACAGGACAAGATTTTCAAAAAAAAAGTCACCTATGCATGTGTAAAAACAGCAACTGTGCCCTCAGATGACTAGCTCCCTAAGGGTTAATGACCTACAGTACCATACAGTTATACAGGTTAATAGATACCATGATGTTATGAACCACAGAAGAACCTAAATAGACCCAACAACATTAGGGCTCAGGCACTGTTTATATTCTCAGATATGTCACTTCCCTCACTAACGCAGATCAGACTGTTTGTTAAAAGTTATACCGGAATACTGGCTCTACTGGTTAACAGGAAGATTGTCCTGAGGGAAAGGGCATGCAGCACTGAACGAATCTGCAGATTGTACTCATCAGTCAGGCCTGAGACTACTCACTAAGACCCAAATGGAGAGTTCCCATAGCTCAGTTACTGTTCTCTAAGATGCCTGGGTCTCTCTCTCCATCAGTCATTATATCCACACAACCGAGTCAGAAGCAGGGACGAACTATACCCACCACCAAGCTCCAAAACTCAGCCCAGCCCAGATGAAGCCTAGGAGCCCCCTCCCCCTTCCCACCCCATCCTCATAGACTCATAGACTCATAGACTCTAGGACTGGAAGGGACCTCGAGAGGTCATCGAGTCCAGTCCCCTGCCCTCATGGCAGGACCAAATACTGCCTAGACCATCCCTGATAGTCATTTATCTAACCTACTCTTAAATATCTCCAGCGATGGAGATTCCACAACTTCCCTAGGCAATCTATTCCAGTGTTTAACTACCCTGACAGTTAGGAACTTTTTCCTAATGTCCAACCTAAATCTCCCTTGCTGCAGTTTAAACCCATTGCTTCTTGTTCTATCATTGGAGGCTAAGGTGAACAAGTTTTCTCCCTCCTCCTGATGACACCCTTTTAGATACCTGAAAACTGCTATCATGTCCCCTCTCAGTCTTCTCTTTTCCAAACTAAACAAACCCAATTCCTTCAGCCTTCCTTCATAGGTCATGTTCTCAAGACCTTTAATCATTCTTGTTGCTCTTCTCTGGACCCTCTCCAATTTCTCCACATCTTTCTTGAAATGCGGTGCCCAGAACTGGACACAATACTCCAGTTGAGGCCTAACCAGTGCAGAGTAAAGCGGAAGAATGACTTCTCGTGTCTTGTTTACAACACACCTGTTAATGCATCCCAGAATCACGTTTGCTTTTTTTGCAACAGTATCACACTGTTGACTCATATTAAGCTTGTGGTCCACTATGACCCCTAGATCTCCTTCTGCCATACTCCTTCCTAGACAGTCTCTTCCCATTCTGTATGTGTGAAACTGATTGTTCCTTCCTAAGTGGAGCACTTTGCATTTATCTTTATTGAACTTCATCCTGTTTACCTCAGACCATTTCTCCAACTTGTCCAGATCATTTTGAATTTTGACCCTGTCCTCCAAAGCAGTTGCAATCCCTCCCAGTTTGGTATCGTCCGCAAACTTAATAAGCGTACTTTCTATGCCAACATCTAAATCGTTGATGAAGATATTGAACAGAACCGGTCCCAAAACAGACCCCTGCGGAACCCCACTTGTCATACCTTTCCAGCAGGATTGGGAGCCATTAACAACTACTCTCTGAGTACGGATATCCAGCCAGTTATGCACCCACCTTATAGTAGCCCCATCTAAATTGTACTTTCCTAGCTTATCTATAAGAATATCATGCGAGACTGTATCAAATGCCTTACTCAAGTCTAGGTATATCACATCCACCGCTTCTCCCTTATCCACAAGGCTCGTTATCCTATCCAAGAACGCTATCAGATTAGTTTGACACGATTTGTTCTTTACAAATCCATGCTGGCTATTCCCTATCACCTTACCACCTTCCAAGTGTTTGCAGATGATTTCTTTGATTACCTGCTCCATTATTTTCCCTGGCACAGAAGTTAAACTAACTGGTCTGTAGTTTCCTGGGTTGTTTTTATTTCCCTTTTTATAGATAGGCACTATATTTGCCCCCTTCCAGTCTTCTGGAATCTCCCCCGTCTCCCATGATTTCCCAAAGATAATAGCTAGAGGCTCAGATACCTCTTCCATTAACTCCTTGAGTATTCTAGGATGCATTTCATCAGGCCCTGGTGACTTGCAGGCATCTAACTTTTCTAAGTGATTTTTTACTTGCTCTTTTTTTATTTTCTCTTCTAAACCTACCCTCTTCCCGTAAGCATTCAATATATTAGACATTCCTTCAGACTTCTCAGTGAAGACCGAAACAAAGAAGTCATTAAGCATCTCTGCCATTTCCAAGTCTCCCGTTACTGTTACCCCCTCCTCATTGAGCAGTGGGCCTACCCTGTCCTTAGTCTTCCTCTTGCTTCTAATGTATTGATAAAAAGTCTTCTTGTTTCCCTTTATTCCCATAGCTAGTTTGAGTTCATTTTGTGCCTTTGCTTTTCTAATCTTGCCTCTGCATTCCTGTGTTATTTGCCTATATTCATCCTTCGTGATCTGACCTAGCCCAGCTCCATACGAACAGTACCCAGTCACAGATTTGGTTCTGATATGATTCTCAATTTTTACCTCTTCCCCACTCAGTTACACGTAAGTTTTCATTGTCTAGTCCCTGAAAAAACATACAATCCTCCTTCTCTTCCTCCCCACACAGAGCACACAATAATCCATCAAACAGCCATTTTGCAGACCTCATGGTGGTGCTCATTTCTTCCCTTTAATATATGCAAATACTGCCACCTTGGGGCAAAACCCACAAAGTGACACTGAAACAGAGCACATGATTGCAAGTGCACAGGAATCCGGACACTCACCTGCTCCACAGTGAGAGGGGAACTGATCTCTTCTCCCCGAAGAATCATGGATCTCTGAGTCAGCACCTCAGACAGCTGAAAGGCATCCAAGCCCAGCAGGTCACTGGCATTGTTCAGTACTAGGACAGAAGAATAATAACTTTAATTGCCCAGGTTCACCCTAGTGATATCGGCTTTTGCTCGGGGCAGATTTTGGATGGGGCATCGGGGGCATTGCCCCCCCAAACTGCAAGCCTCAGGCAGGCAGCCTGAATGAGGAAACAGAAGACCTCCCAGCTTGTGCCCCTGAGGCAGGGAGTCAGAATTTTGTTTATAAACATGTAAGCAGAGTCAGGATGAGCTCTACCCTGACATCTGGTGGTGAACTATGGGGAGTGTGGAAAGAATCTCAGGGAGTGTGGAAAGGAATTCCAGGTATTTCTGTTGGCACACCCAGCCCACCTAGCATAAGCCCACGGCAGCCTGGGATGGTTATTTTGACAGCTGGGATCCCCAATTTCTTGGTTATTGGGGCAGGAGGAAAAAAACATGCTGTCACCCTAATTATGTGAATGAGGAACTATGAGACTGCTTTATGACAGAAATGATTCAACCTAAGTAGTACTTGCTAGACAAGGGACATGGGTTCCAAAACCCAGTGAATTGAGAGAGGTTGGGGACTGGTGTGTGTACCTGATGGTATGGGCCCCTTTTGAGGGCCTGGAACACCAATTGCACATCCTCCTCTCTCCACTGTTGAAGAGTAGAGCTAATTTTGATTCCATTAGGAGTCCATCTAGAGACTGCTGAGCTGAATTCATGTTGGGCTAATAGTGCACCAGCACCAGGGCTCCCTACTAAGAGCTGAAATCACTGAGTGCTGTGTTAGCTAGTGGGGGAGCCTGAAGATCTATCGCTAAATGGCTGGCAGAGCGGAGCAGTTTGCAGCATGTTGGAGCAGCCCATGGAACAGTGAGCGGAGTGGAGAGGTTTGCAGGGATGGCTGGAGTGGCTCACGGTTCGGCTAGAGGAGCGGCACAGCTGGTGTAGTGGAGCTGGTCGTGGTGAAGGCTGCAGCAGAACTCCACGGAGAGGCGGAGCAGTTGGCCCTGGCCCACGTAAGGTGCCCCTTAACACCCTGTGTGGGCTTCCCATCCCCCCATTTCCACCCAGGCTAGGGAGGGAGGGGGGTAAAACTCTGCAGATAAACTTTTGAACTCTGGGGTGGCACTGACCAGACTTTCGGGTTGTTGGACTTTGGGGTGATTGGACTTAAGACCCTAAGGGGGAAAGGACATTGCCAGACATACTTGGAGGTGGGTTTTTTGCTTATGGTTTGTGTTATACTCCTGTTTGTGGTATTTCTCCAATGTGATGCCGCATTGTTTCCCTCCTTTGTTAAAAGGACTTTGCTACACTCATACTCCGTGCTTGCGAGTGGGGAAGTATTGCCTCCTAGAGGTGCCTGGGAGGGTGGTATGTAATTGTTCCAGGTTACTGGGTGGGGGCTTGAGCCGGTTATGCGTTGTGTTATTGAAACGGAACCCCTGGCTACTGAACCCGGCCCTTGTTGCTGCCAACTCAGAGGGGCAGAAGGGTTACAAATAGAGTGATTAACAAGTGATTAGGTAAGAAAGGGCGGTTAGGCTGTTTCCTAAAGTTCAATGATCTGTTCCAAACTTGGTGAACTGCAAAAAGTAAGTAACCTAAATGATAGAAAGTAATTGTAGATTTTTCTACAATTGTTTCAACTGTTGTATTCAAGAGGTGATAATAAAGTTACTAATATTTTTCTTTGAGAAGATAACTGATGTTTAGACAAAGGAAATGCAATAGACCTAATCTACCTGGATGTCAGGAAGGCATTTGATGCAGTTCCACATGAAAAACTATTAGTTAAATTAGAGACGATGGGAACTGATATGAGAACTGAAAGGTGGATAAGGAACTGTTTAAAAGGGAGACAACAACAGGTCGTACTGAAAGGTGAACTGTCAGGCCACACGGAGGTTACTAGTGGAGTTCCTCAGGGATCAGTCTTGCAGCCAATCTTATTTACCATTTTTATTACTGACCTTGACACAAAAAGTGGGAGTGTGCTAATAAAATTTGCAGATGATCCAAAGTTGGGAGGTACTGCCAATACCGTGGAGGACCGGAATACCATACAAGAAGATCTGGATGACCTTGTAAACTGGACTAACAGAAATGGGATGATATTTAATAGTGCAAACGCATGCATTTTGGGACTATCAACAAGAATTTTTGCTATAAACTGGGGATTTATCAGTTGGAACTGACAGCGGAGGAGAAAGAGCTGGGTGTATTGGTTGATCACAGTATGACTATGAGCCCTCAATGTGATGCAACTGTGAAAAAAGCTAATGCAGTCCTAGCATGTATCAGATGAGGAATTTCCAGTAGAGACAGGGAAGTGTTAGTACCATTATACGAGGCACTGGTGAGACCTCATCTGGAGTATTTTGTGCAATTCTGGTCTCCCAAGTTTAAGAAAGATTGATTCAAACAGGTGCAGAGAAAGGCTACTAAAATGATCTGAGGAATGGAAAACCTATCTTACGAGAAGAGATCAAAGAGCTTGGCCTGTTTAGTCTAACCAATAGAAAGCTTAGGGGACATATGATTACTCTGTATAAATACATCAGAGGGATAAATACCAGGGAGGGGAGGGAGAGGAGTTATTTAACTTAAATATCAATGTGGAGCCCAGAGCAAATACATATAAACTGGCCATCAACAAGTTTAGGCTTGAAATTAGGCAAAGGTTTCTAGTCATCAGAGGAGTGAAGTTCTGGAGAAACCTCCCAAGGGAAGCAGTGGGGCCAAAAAAAATCTAACTGGCTTCAAGACTGAGCTTGATAAGTTTATGGTGGGGATGGTGTGCCAGGACTGTCTACAACGGCATGTGGCTCATCAGCAACTGCCTATAGAAAAAACCCCAATGACCAGAGACAGGCCACTAGATGGGGAAGGCTCTGAGTTACTACAGATGGGGAGGGCACTGACGGGGAGGGCTCTGAGCGTACTGAGTTATCAGAATTTTTTCCCAGGTATCTCACTGGTGGGTCTTGCTCCAACTGATCAACATATTTGGGGTCACGAAGGAATTTTTCCCTGGGTTAGATTGGAAAGGACCATGGGGGGTTTCCACCTTCTTCCGCAGCATGGGGCATGGGTTACTTGCAGGTTTAAACTAGTATAAATGGTGAATTCTCTGTAACTTGAAGTCTTTAAACCATGATTTGAGGACTTCAGTAACTCAGCCAGAGGTTTGGGTCTATTACAGGTGTGAGTGGGGAGGTTCTGTGGTCTGTAATGCGCAGGAGGTCAGACTAGATGATCATGATGGTCCCTTCTGACTTTAGTAAGTGTATCTGAGTAAGAATATACATTGCAATTTTAAACCTAACCAGTGTTCCATAAGTGACTTGCAACAAGATGTCAGAACATGTTAGTATTAGAGCTGAGTAGGTCTAATATTTATTTAATTTTCTTTCTTGATATAGGAATTCGATACAATGCTCCTTCAGATATTTTTGATATTATCTGCAAAAACACTAGAGTTTTCAGTTGCCTAAGTAGACCCTGGAATCATGATTAAAGTTGCATGCACCCCTGAATCTGAAATGGTGCTCTGTGGCAGGGCCGCCCAGAAGGTTCAGGGGGCCTGGGGTCTTCGGCGGTGGGGGCCCCCCACTTCAACGGTAATTCGGCGGCGGGGGATCCTACTGCTCCGGAACCTGCCGCCAAAGTGCCCCGAAGACCCACGGCGGGGCCCCCAGCCACCGAATTACCACCAAGGACCCGGCACTTCGGTGGCGGGTCCCACTTCGGCAGTAACTCGGCAGGGGGTCCTTCTGCCCCGGAGCGGAAGAAAGAGTGAAGGACCCCACTCCAGGGCCCTCAAAAAACTCTCGTGGGGGCCCCTGCGGGGCCTGGGGCCTAGGGCAAATTTCCCCACTTGCCTCCCGCTCTGGGCGGCCCTGCTCTGTTGGCAGGCTTGGAATTTGTACCCCCAAGCCCCATGCGTGGCCTTGTCGGCCTGACTGGAGCCACCATCAAAATACAGAAGTCAAACCACATCTATACTTTTGCTGCTTCTTTGTTCACACAGAAATCACCCTCTGAGACTCATTTTTAAGACCCCAGATACGTTGCATGCAGACAATACTAGCAGTAAACATACTGCCTTTGGGGCATATTAGTGAGAGTTAAAGCCAGCTGACAATGTACTGAAGGTTTCCCTCACCCAAAGCACCAGACTCAGCATTTGTTCCATATGGGAGTCTGACATTTGTACATAAATCAACATCTTTTCTGGTAAGGGGAAGGGCAAACAATATTGATCAAAACCCAGCCTCAGTGAGCCATGCCCCTCCTAACAGTATGGGAAAACAGTATCAGATTGGAAGGGCTAGATCTGGGCATATCCAGGAGATATAAAACAAAGACTATATCTCACAGTTTCCATCCCACCAAAATATCTAAAAAGGCAAATCAGACAGAAAGGAAAATGTCAGCAAATGGCCAACTCCAAGTGGAAGTGTCCAGAACGGAATTATGTAACTAATGAACCAGATAATCCATAAATAAAATGTATGTCATTTTATGTAATGCGAGATTCTTAACCAGAACCTCATGAAGTACTAGGGCCTAGATCGCAAAGGCACTTAGCTGTTGCAACATCTAACTCAGGTGCCTAGAAAATCACTGGAGCACTGTGATCCAAAAAGCCTGAGTTAGGTGTCGAGACTCTCTATACAATGACTGGGGAAAGAAAGGCATCTCCGAATGGGATCCACAAAATCCAGCATTCTAGGCAGGGACAGGGTGCTGCCTCAGCTAGCCAATGGAAGACACCAACGAGAGGGGTGTGTGCTAAGCTCTGCCCACTCGCCTTTGAGTTCAGAGCCTGAGGGCATGTCTACAGTACAAACTTAAGTTGACCAATGTTAAGGTCAATTTACAGCCACCACAGTAATTACTGTGATGGCTGATGTCCACACTGTCCTACTTCTGTCGGTGGTGCACATCCTCACCAGAAGCACTTCTACCTACTGAATGGGGCAGTGTGGGGGACTGAGAGACAGCGCTCTCAGCTCCGTGCAGCTCACTGCCAGGAGTCCATCTGCCCCTAGGTCTCGCCTCCCCACTCCCCGCCAAGAGCAGGGGCCAACCGCTCAGGCTTCTCACCTCCCTACCGGGAGCAAGGCACAGCCACCCAGGCTTCTTGGCTCCCTGAGCAGGGAGCCACGCAGGGACAGCCCGGCTGGGAGTGGGGAGTTGGGGGAATTTGGGCTCTAGCTGTCTGGCTGTTGTGTCAATTTGACAAGACAGCCAATAACCGACATAAGTAACATAGTGTCTACACAGATACTACATCATCCTAACTACACCGACATAAGCCTTATGCCTCTTGTGGAGGTGGAGGTATTATGTCGGTGTAGAATGGAACTTACATCGGCAGGGAAACGCTGTAGTGTGTACACTGACATAATTAGGTTGACGTAAGCTGCCTTACCTCAACCTTACTGTGCAGTGTAGACCAGGCCTAAGTCCAAGCTACAAGGAAAAATCTACCTATGCTTGTGATCTTCAGCCAAGAACCCCTCTCTTGGAGTCGGGTGGCTTAGGGGCCTAAGTTGTTTCTAGCAAGAATGAATTAGGCACCTGCCTAGTTTTACACCAAACAGACAGAGGGTGCAGGGAACCTCCTTCATAAGCTTTATCCCAATAGTGACGCAATCAATATTTAATTATTTAATTTAAGTTGAACAACATCAATAGGAGCGATAAACGGGAGGATTTCTTTAGGGATGGACAACGCCTAAAACAGATGTAGCTGATATTTAAAAAAAAAAAAAAAAGAAAAGAAAAAAGAAAGAAAGAAAGAAAAGAATCCAATGCAGCCAAGAAAAACATCCAATCTTTATTTTAAAATTGTCAGTGATGGAGAATCCACCAAGATCCTTGGTAAGTTGTTCAAATGCTTAATTACTCTCACTGTTAAAAATGTATCCCTTATTTCCAATCTGAATTTATCTAGTTTCAGCTGCCAGTCACTGGATCTTTTATACCTTTTCTATGCTAGACTGCAGAGCCCATTATGAAATATTTGTTCCCCATGTAGGTACATAAAACTATAATCAGGTCACCACTTATCTTTCTCTTTGTTAAGCTAAATTAATTGAGCTCTTTGAGTCTGTCACTATAACGCATGTTTTCTAATCCTTTAATCATTCCAGTGGCTCTTCTCTGAACCCTCTTCAATTTATCTACTGTGACAGACCCAGACCAGTGGGGTACAGGAGTCTGGTAGAGGGCAAATATACTGGTCACTGGGTGAGTAGTTTTCTGTTCCCTGAGTGACCAGGGCAGGGGCTGCACTAGAGTAATCAGGAACCTGCTAGAATCAATTAAGGCAGCCAGGCTAATTAGATCACCTGCAGCCAATCAAGGCAGGCTAATCAGGGCACCTGGGTTTAAAAAGGAGCTCACTCCAGTCAGGGGAGGAAGAGCTAGAGGAGAGGAAGTGCGTGTGAGGAGCTGGGAGCAAGAGGCACAAGGAGCTGAGAGTGAGAGGGTGTGCTGCTGGAGGACTAAGGAGTACAAGCGTTATCAGAAACCAGGAGGAAGGTCCTGTGGTGAGGATAAAGAAGGTGTTTGGAGGAGGCCACGAGGAAGTAGCCCAGGGAGTTGTAGCTGTCATGCAGCTGTTACAGGAGGCACTATAGACAGTGCAATCCACAGGGCCCTGGGCTGGAACCCGGAGTAGAGAGCAGGTCCAGGTTCCCCCCAAACCTCCCAACTCCTGATCAGACACAGGAGGAGTTGATCCAGACTGTGGGAAAGATCACTGAGGTGAGCAAATCTGCCAATAAGTGCAGGACCCACCAAGGTAGAAGAGGAACTTTGTCACACTACATAAATGAATTGTGGGCACCACAACTGGATACAGGATTCCAGCAGCTGTTGCCCTAGTGCCAAATACAGAGGAAAAGTAACCTCTCTTCTCCTACTCAAGATTCCCCTATTTATGCATCCCAGGATCGCATTAGCTGTTTTGGCCACGCTGCCACCCTGTGAGCTCATGTTCAGCTGATTATCCACCCCCACCTCCAAATATTTTTCAGAGTCACTACTTCCCAGGATGAATCCCTCACCCCCGCATTCCGGAAGTATGGCCTACATTCTTTGTTTCTAGATGAACAGATTAACATTTACCCATATTAAAACATATATTGTTTGCTTGCAGCATTTATCAAGCGATCCAGATCACACTTCACTGTTTGCCACTCCTCCCAATTTTCAGGTCATCTGCAAACTTTATCAGTGATGATTTTATGTCTTCTTCCAGGTCATTATCATGATAAAAATGTTAAATAGCACACGGCCAAGAACCGATTCCCCTGGGACCCCACTAGAAGCAAACCCATTCGATAACAATTCCCCATTTACAATTACATTTTGAGACCTATCAGCCAGTTTTTAATCCATTTAACTTGTGCCATGTCAATTTTATATAGTTCTAGTTTTTTAATCAAAATGTTGTGCAGTACCAAGTCAAATGCCTTAGAGAAGTGTAAGTGTACCAAGATCAATATTATCTTTTCAACCAAACTTGTAATCTCATCAAAAAGGGATATCAAGTTAAGTCTGATAGGATAAACCCACCCCAGGCATTCTGTATAGAGCCAAACAGCCTCTGAGCATACCTAATGGATCAGGCCCCACAGAAGAAACAGACACTCCTCCCACAGTTCATGAATTACACTGGGGCTTTGGCAGGAGACAGGCATCTGGATGCCCAGAGGGAGACAGCAGGGCACAGGTCCAGAGGCAGAAACACAGGCACCAAGGGAATTTTTACTGCAAAAACTGGGGCACCAACAGGGCTTAGGTGCCTAGACAATTTGGTGGCAGTTAAGCAGTTTTGTGAATTGCAGCAAGGCCTGAAACTGGGATTCAGGTGCCTAGATTCCTTTTTGAATTCCTTTAGGCCTAAGTCTAACACCTTACCCAAGTCCAAGTGTATTATATTAGCATACTTATCTTCCTTAATCATTCTTGTAATTTTGTCAAAGAAGAGTATCAAGTTCATTTGACATTTCACAAGATAATTTTGAAAGGCATGAATTACAAGCAGCCTTCGGATGAATTACTGACTACACTACTGTGTAATATTATCGTTTATGTTCCAGTAGTGATCAGAGACCCCTAATCAGGATCATTGTGCCGGGATCATTGAGCA
This sequence comes from Gopherus evgoodei, assembly GCF_007399415.2. Lineage (NCBI taxonomy): Eukaryota > Metazoa > Chordata > Testudines > Testudinidae > Gopherus > Gopherus evgoodei. Next base: position 80,994,245 of record NC_044332.1, on the reverse strand, counting down.
ACATACTACACAAACACACACAAGACCTGCCCTCTGCCCAGAAGAGCTTACAAGCTAGTTTGTCAGGATGCAAATTAATGTCTGTGTGAGTATCACAAAAACCAAAGACTAAAAGAGGAGGGAGGATGAGAATAATAAATTAAAACAAGTTTAAAAGTTATTCTGTGTGTAATTTTGTAAATGTTTTTAAACGTTTGCTCATTTTTTAAACTTCTGCCTCTTTAAGAACTGAGGCTCTGCCAGACCAGCTCAGACTAGATACCTCTGGTTGGGTATCCTGGCTCCAATGGTGATCAGTACCAGATACTTTGGAGGAAGGTGCATGAAAATATGTAGTGGACAATTTGTTTATACCTCTGCATGTTTCTATTTAAATATCTCCATATTTTTATTTACACACAGATCATAAATAACCATGTGTCTATTGACTCAGTTCCAGAGTGATGGGGGGGGGTGTGTGAAAGGGGCCTCAGGGCCATGACCTAATCAGGTTGATGTATCAGGCTTGGAGCCCAGCAACCTGGGTCAAGATCTCAATCAGAGGAACTTGGGCAATGTGGGTTGACTGGGTTAAGCTATTGGGGCTTTGGTGATGCGTGCCAGCAAACTAGGGTATCAAGGGGAGAGAGGGAGGGACCGAGCCATGGTGGGGGACTATCTGGGCTTGGACAGCAGACAGTATAGTTCACAGGATCATATTTACCTGCTTTGGTTGTAACCTGGGCTCCTCCAGCCGTCATGAACTCCGTGTTTCCCAGCTGAAGAGTGCCAGAGAGAAGTTTGAAGATGTCACGTATCTCTTCAGTGCTAAACTCCATCACTTTCAGAGCAGTCTACTCAAAGCCACAAAGAGAAGACATAACTTACATCAGCAGGGCTGTACTGTTTAAAATAGGAGGCTCAGAATCACAGTCACTCAGATGGAAGAGACCTATTAGGGATCATATAGCTCATCTCTTGGGGAGCGGCTGTACATTTATTAGTGTATTTTTAGACCTTTTCAAATCCCCCCTCTCATACACACTAAACCCAGCTCTAGAGCTTTCTACTTATCTATTCTTCCCACCAGGTTTCTCCTCTGCCCCTACACTAAAATCACCATGGTTCAATGTCATTGCTAGTTCAAGTTTGTTTCTCTTATATTTTAATATATTAAATACACTTCTTTGGCCTTGTTTTCACCAAACACACACAGTCAGGTCTGTCCAAGTTACAGGGATAGATGTACGAAGTGTCCACACCACACATTTTAACAGTGTTGGAATCAGGTTACTTAGCTCAGTTACATTTATAACCTTTAGCTTCTGCCTTACTTTGTGTGTTCAAGGGAACACGTCCCTTCTCCTGCCCAAACTGCTCACCAGGCCAGACAATGCAGTTCACGAGCCGTGCTAAATAACACAAGTGAAATGCCAGAGCAATGCATGCAGGTCACATGATGTTGCATCCCTTCACGCAATGTCCGACTCTTTGAGCAACTTTGTGCTGGAGACAAGGCCACTCTGACTCTCTCAGGCATTGCAGCACCTGCATGGTGTTCTCAGGCTGACTCCCACTTTCAGGTCTGGGCTTCATTTCTTTTAATCTGTGAAAATATTCCTGTTCCATTCATATTTTAATTGCTTCCCCTGTTCGAGGGCCAAACCCCATCCAAACCAAAAATAGTCTAACCACAGAGGCTATCAGAGATGGGGAAATTACTCTAAAGAAACTGCAACAAGATCGCAGTGGAAGTGCCACATGGAACCCAGGAGAAGAACTCACCATGACCTTGTTGAACATCTCTAGGTCATTCAGGTTCTCATCACTCGCACAGCCGGACTGGTTCAGGTAGCGATAGTTCTCTGGTTCAGAGAGAGACAGGGCTTCTGCAGCAAGCAGAGAGGGGAGCAGGTGTTAGTTTACTCAGGAATCAGCTGACATCCTTTGCTACTTTTCCCTTCTAAGTTATTCTGAGGGCAAGGTAGTGGAGAGGACTTTAGATCTAGCATACTAGCAATTAGTGAAACACATGATTTTATTCACAGGCCAAGCTCCAGATATTCCAAGCCTGGTTTCACCTCTGATATAGGGAGACCACTCCTCTTTTTAAAGATGGAAATTCATTGCTAAGAGTATTTAAATTAACAGGAAGGAGGGTATAAAACTAATACTATACGATTCACCTAACCAACTGCTCTCCCATTTTTCAACAGAAACAAGCCTGGGACCAGGGCTGGCTTTAGGCCAATTCCCCCGAATTGGGCCCCGCACCCTAAAGAAGGGTGCCTAACATTTTAATTTTTACTCATCCAGCGGCGGTCCAGCTCTTCGGCAGCGGGTCTTTCACTCGTTCTGGGTCTTCGGCGGCATTTTGGCAGCGAGTCCTTCCATGCTGCGGAAGACCCAGTGCGAGTGAAGGACCCGCCGCTGAAGTGCCGCCAAAGACCCAGACCGCCGCCGAGTATTCGAATTGGGTCCCACACTTCCTAAAGCCAGCCCTGCCTAGGACAGTCTTAGAGATGTCCATTCCATTCTAGGTGTGTGCATGCCCACATGCACAGTCATCAGAGATTTTTGCCTTAGCGGCATCTGTAGGGATGGCTGTGGCGCTCCCTTGAGTGCCGCATTCATGCGTCAGTATATTAGGTGCTGTTGGCCCCACACCTTCTCAGTTCCTTCTTGCTGGCAACTCCAGAGGGGCAGGAGTTCAGGTAATGGAATGGACATGTGGAGCAAACCAGATCAAGGTGCCGCCACTTCTGATGCCAAGACCAGCCCTTGATCAGCCAGTCGAGGTATGGGTAAATTTGAATGCCCCAATTACTCAGGTGAGTGGCCACTGGCACTGTGCACTTTGTAAACATTCTCGGGGCTGACAAGAGACCAAAGGGCAGCTCCATGAATTAGAAATGGCACTGGCCCAACACAAAACGGAGGAACCTTCTATGTTCTGGGAAAATGGAAATATGGACATATGTGTCCTTCAAACTGAGGGCGGCGTACCAGTCTCCCAGATCCAGGGAGGGGATGAGGGAGGCAAGGGAGACCATGTGAAACTTCAACTTCTTGAGATGCTTGTCAAGGTGACGCAGGTCCAGATTGGGTCTCAGGCCCCATTTGCTTGTGTTGAGCAGCAAATAGTCTGATGTCACTCACAACCATGCCGACTGGAAGGGGAATAAGCAGTTGAGGAAAGAACAGGAGGATGGATCCAGGTACATGACTGAGGCGCCGCCCCCATTCACATCTTTGAAATGCCTGTCTCTGGCCCCCAGGGTGTTTCGAAGGGCCGGGATGAGCCAGCAAGCAAAAGGATGAAGGGTGGCATCGCTTAAACCCTTTGTCTTTGTCCTTTCACCTGTAGGATCCCTGCTGGGAAGACCCCCCAGGACGGAGGTGGAGGAGGAGGCTGGAACTGCGGAGTGTGGAGGCCCAGCAACCACAGGGTGGCCCGGGAATCTTTGAGGCCATTCAGCCTCGCGTCAGTGTGCTCAGAGAAGAGCCCTGAACCCTCAAACGAGAGGTCTTGGATCATGGCCTGCATCTCTTGGTATAACCCCGAAGACTGTAGCCAAGAGCTGCACCCCATGGCCACCGCCAAGGCAACCACCCTGGCGGCCGAGTCTGTAGCATTCCAGGCCATCTGGAGGGCTTCCTTCACCACCGCTTTGCCCTCCTGCAGAATCATGGCAAACTGGAGGACTAGGTCCTTGATAAGGGAGTCCAATAAGTTAAAATTATACCTGCTCAACAGGGCTTGGTGGTTGGATACTTGGAATTGTAGGCTGGCCGTCAAATAAATCTTTCTGCCGAAGAGGTCTAGTCGTTTGGTGCCTTCATTTTTTGGTGTGTCACTCACCTGTCCCTGCCATTAACTGTGGACACAATCCGCGACCCCCACTGGTGGATGCATAAAGAGACATTCAAACCCCTTTGCAGGGACAAAATACTTCTTTTCCACACTTTTGGACATAGTTGGAATCAAAGATGGGCTCTCCCACAGCGTTTTAACAATCTTTAGAACCCCTGGGTGGACAAGTAATGCAATGTGGGCTGGGGTGGAGGACAATATGACGTTGAACAAATCATCTGATTGCTCCTCTAACTCCTCAATGTTGAGGTTCAAGTTGGTAGCCATCCTTTTAAGGAGCGCCTGGTGCTCCTTAAAGTCTTCAGGGGAACTACCAACAGACCAGGAGGGCCCAGCCACTGCTTCGTCCGGTGACAAAGAGGATGAGGGCATCACTGGGGGAGGGGCGGGTTCCCCCTCCCTTTCTGGAGACGGCACCTTGGGTGTTTGCGCCTGTTGAGTTGTTCCTGTAGTGGATTCCACACTGTGTTCTGAAACTGGTGCTGGTGGTTTGTCCAAGACAGCCACAGGGGAGAAGTGGGAGTATGGAACTGGCATCACCGGTACCCACCCAACGGCTCCAACACAGACATTGAGCAGGCCACTGTCCCTGCTGCCATGCCACCAACACCATGCTGGTCTCGCAGGCTGACGGGATTCATACCCCCACTTGGCAATGGGCTGAAACCCAGCTCCAACTCTGAACAGTGCCCTTCCAGTGACCATGGTGGCGCTGTGAGGCCTGTGTATGCCAACTAACTCTCACCAGAGACCAATGTCCAGAGGGTGGGGATTGCTGCCTGTCCCTCGAGTGGTACCGAGGCAGCAGAGATTGGTGCCGCAATGGCAAGAGGTCAGGTACCAGGGGGGACCGGCGCCTAGGGTGATAGAGATATGTGCCAAGGTGATCTTCGGCGGGAGGCTCGCTGGTACCGGGACCGCGGGGACCAGTGTCTTGCTTCTGGCAATCCGTGCCTTGTGGTAGGAGAGCACGGTGCTGGGGATCTGGGCCATCTAGCCGTTAACTGGGGTTGTGGGACCAGTGTCCTAAGCCATGGGGACATAGACGAACGCCTGCAATCCGGGAGCCAATAGTGCTCCCCTGCCCTTTGGGGAGGTCCAACAATTGGCGTGCTCTTGGGCTGCAGGGCCTTAGTCACTTTTGGTGCCTGGCACGCTGTTTCCAGTACTGGTGGGCCCACCAGGTCTTTGGCCACTTGGGCCATCTTGGACAATGAACGTCCCTATAGAAGCCGGGATCCCCTACCACTCCCAGGAGTCAGATCCTTGGCTGGGCTAGGGGGTACAACCTTAATAGTACTCCCTTGTAGTCCCAGGGTGGGCACATGGCCTGAACTAGGTACTTTGCCCAGAGCCCCCTTCCCCTCCTTGGACGATGCCAGGGAGTTATTTTTCTTTGGACGCTTCTTGGGCACTGGGAAGGGGGAACAGTGCTGGGAGGATCCTGGTGCTGGCAGGGCACTCCACACCGATGCCAAGGTGCTAGGAGTGGAATCCAGTCAGGAAGGCTCTGACGTCGGGCGCAGCATCCATCAGGAGCTCTCTCAAGTGGATGTCCCTCTTCTTTGGAGTTCTGGGAAGAACATTTTTGCAAATCCTGCACTTTCCTTTTATATGAGATTCCCCCAAGCACTTCAAACAGCTGCCGTGAGGGTCACTGATAGGTATCGGCCTGTTGCATGAGGAACATGGCTTAAAGCCCGGGGAACGCTCCAGGGCGAAGTCCCAGTTGGGACTCTAACCACTAAACTAAGAACTAAAATGTACTTAAAATGCTAACTAAGTACCTACAAACTAAACAGAAAGGGAATAACAATAGACTGTTAAGAACCACTAATACTCTTGCTATGCAAGACAAGGCACTCTGACCAACTCTCTTGAGTGGTAAGAAGGAACTGAGAGGGCATACGGATGCATGAGCACGGCACTTAAGGGGGCACCACAGCCAACTCTATGGATACCACTGAGACAAAACTCTCCAATGACCATGCACGTGGGCATGCACACTCTTAGAATGGAATTGACATGAGCAAGCATTCGAAGAAGAGGTCAACACCAGATGAGACGAAGGTCAGCAAGGGGAGAAGAGAGGGGTAAGTGAGGTCAGCTACAGCAAGTACATGGAGAGTTCTAATAACCAAGGAGGTACATTGTAAACTGGACTCTGAAATGAATGGGCAGTGTGTGTAGGTGCGTATGGACAGCTAAGGAGGCCCCCTGTGGTCTCCATAGAGAATACATTCCTGAGATAAATTCAGTAAACACAAAAATCCTCATTATTTAAAGAAGGCATTTCTTAGGCATTTTAGACACGAGAATATGACCGGCCTTAAAAAGGGAATGACAAAAGATTGAAAGCATTAAAGAAGCTGCTAGCAATGTCCTGTCAGTAAGAGGGACATTTGGTCCATAACAATGCACCCCAAAGAGGAAACTCTCTTCAGCTTTCTGCAGTGTTGGATGTTTAAGTACTTCTTTAATTATGGACACCATTAGGGATGTGTTTAAACGTCCTGTTATCCATCTACAGAATATAGAATCAAGTTCAAGGTCTTGGTCCTTGTCTTCAAGGAGTTTAGTGGGCTGAGTCCAGCACATCTAAAAGAAAACCTAAAGCTCTAGGATGAAGAGAGGTTGACCCACTCCATTCCTCAGGCCCAGTGGAACATTCTGCTGTAAAGATGAAGCTTATTTGTGCAGATAACAGATTTTTCTCAGGAGCTGGTCCGAGACTGCGGAACGAACTCCAACGAGAACTAAGGGCCATTGCAAACGACAGCACCTTCCACTCCAAGTGCCAAGAGCACTTCTCTGACCAGCCTTCTCTAACAAACACAGCAGCGCAAACAGTAGGAGAAAAAATCCTACCAAAAGAAAACATTGCACTGAGCACATAACTCCCCTCCGTCCTGCTGCCACAGAAGAACAAAGCACACGTAACAGATGTTGTTAGTCATGTCACTTAATGCATGACTGGAAGGCGCTAAGACACTACAGTTTTGAGGAAAATATAAGAAGTAGAATAGATCCAAACTGAACTGAATCCTTCTGGCATCCTTGTCCCTCTACATTATCTCTTCTGCTCTCATGGCTTCAATTACTATCTCTTTGCTGTGCTGATGAAACCATGGTATCGCCCCACCCACTCCAGCCTCATCTCTCTTAATGTCTCTCTAATATCCCACTCCCAGGGCAAAATTAACATGGTGAAAAATGAACTCACCTTTCTCCACAAAACTTCCTCTTGTTCACCCTCCTCTATCACTGTTCACAACCTCACCCAGATTCACCATCACAGTGCCATTTTCAGCTCCTTTCTGCCACAGCTATACAGCTGTCAAAACCTGTTGCTTTTCCTATATGACATCTACATATTCCATCCTTCCCCTCCACATGACTAGAACTAAAACCTTTATCCAGGCTGTGGTTGTCACTTGCCTCCACTGCTACAACCTCCTTCTCTCTGGTCTCTCCAAATCTCACCTGTCCATCTGCCAAACATTCTACCTTGAAAACATCTCTGCTGCCTGTTACTCCCTCTCTTTAAATCCATCCACTTGATCCCTCCTGCCTTCTGTATCAAATTTAAGGTGCCTCATCTTCCCCTTCAAAGGCCTAAATAATTTTGCTTAGCTCCGTGCACTCCTCTCTGTTTCCCCTTTGCTGTGCAAAGACATCTCTCTCTCCCACTTCCTCTTACGCCTGGAACTCCCTTTCCACTCTAGTGCAACAGATATCCACCCTCTCCTCTCACCCACTTCTCCTTTTTTGGCAAGGCTAGCAGTGTTTATCAACCATCCAAAGTGCTGTTAATAATTTTGGAAAGACTGCCACCCCGCTCCTGCTTACTGCTCCTGTTTATACAAAGATCACATTAGCTCTTTTTTGCCACAACATTGCATTGTAAGCTCATATTCAATTGCTTAGGATTGACCCCTAATCCTTTTCAGAGTCACTGCTTTCTAGGATACAGCATCCCATTTTGCAGGTGTGGCCTGCACTCTTAATTTCTAGATGTTCAACCTTGCATTTGGCTGTATTAAAATTAATTTTGTTTGCATGGGGCCAGCTTACCGAGAGATCAATTACCTTTCTGCTCCCCACTGATACCAGCCAGCAATGCATAAAAGATGTGGTAATTCCGCTCTCCCAGGTTCTGGTGCACAACTCGATTCTGAAATGAACACAAGAGGACAGCTGGTAGCAACTGAAATCCACATTAGACTTAGAATTCATGGCAGTGAAGAACATTGAGAGGGCAAGGCCTTCAGGGAGTCTCCAAGGCCAATGCAAGCAAAGTGGTAACTGGGATCTTGAGGGTCTTACCATCCAATCAATCTCACATCAAAACATGCTCTTGTTGCTGCTTCATATATGCAAATTTCTCTGAACTCAACTATTAAACATGAGCAAGGTGTGTGCAGGAACTGAAGTCTCAGGGAGGTCTCAATTGAGTGTTTGACCTTCCTAAATACCTTTACTCAGTGCAGGGGTTCTGCAATAATGTGTGAGATTAGAGCTGTGGGTGATGGGAGCAAAGTGTCCAGGAAGTCCCTCTCATCAAGATCCCAGGCTCTCTTGTCCATGTCATGGAATCCAGCCTTTATTTATAATAATAATATATGGACCTATACCTATCTCATAGAACTGGAAGGGACCCTGAAAGGTCACTGAGTCCAGCCCCCTGCCTTCGCTAGCAGGACCAAGTACTGATTTTGCCCAGATCCCTAAGTGGTCCCCTCAAGGATTGAACTCACAACCCTGGGTTTAGCAGGCCAGTGGTCAAACCACTGAGCTATCCCTTCTCCAAAATCACTAAATGACATACAGGTGGGGGTGTACAAAAAGGAGGGCAAATTTACAGAAGGGCACATTTCGACATACAGAGAGACCTCAGCAAAATGTATATAGCCGGAGGTGTCATCTCCTCCCCCCTGCACCCCCGAGTTTCGTACCACAGCAGAGTGCAAACAGGAAAATGAACCACTTCTCCGTGCTCTCGCCAGAGGAGCCAGAAACCCTTAGCTGTGGTCTGAGAAGTTGCTGCAGGGCTGTCCCAGAGGAGCTGGACAAGCAGCTCCCTCTGGCTCAGGTTTCCTTGGCTGTCAGCTCTGTGTGAGAGACCAGGAGAGCTGACACCACCCCTCCCCCCGCCAGCCCCAGGATCAGAGGGGCACTCAAAGCAATTCAAATGGGTAAATAGCTCCTTGTTACCCATCTGATAGGATGAGAGCCAGGATAGAGCAGTTTCAGGATAGCCTTGGCCCAGAGAAGGGACTTGACAAGTGCTGATCTCAACTCTTCACAAAGCTGATCAATTTTATTTTCAGTGTAAAAGTCAGTGCTGCCCTTACACAAGTCAATGTGCCTGATGAAAATCAGAGGAAGTTATTGTACATACCTCTACTTCTCAATCAGCAAATAAAAATGTTTTCTTTCTTGAATTAGCCTACATTCCCCTGGGACATTTTTTTAAACAATTCCTGGAGGGCTCTTAATCCTATCAGGTTATTCAGCCTTAGAACAGGTCTCTTGACTAACTTCCTTAGCATATGACTATGCCCTTGAAGTGACAAGAGCAAATTTTCTTATTATTATTTAAGACATACAGGGTTATATATTATATTTTCATTAAGAAATGGTTAAGAATCATTCAGTTGGGCCATTGCAAATACAGACTCAGGACATCTATATCACATCATAGAATTGAACAGTTTCCAAAGACTAAAACAGGCTTTTAGATCAGCCATTTGTAAATGCAAGTTCAATTTTTAAATTTCATTTTCATATTTTAATCTTTACATCTTTAGTACCTTGAACTGAAGTGTGTTTTCATTTGTGCTGGAGAAATAGCAAATGCATTCTATAAACAGATTACAATGTTTAAGACTTTATTTATATTACTGAGTAACTTAATAGGAAAAGAAAATACACTGCTATTGAGAAAAAGTGATAACATTTTAATCTGCTGAAAATACACCTTCAGGTGTCTTAGAGCTGATAGGAAACCCATGTTGGCCCATCTATTGTAATATTTTCTTTTCAATTATCACTTTAAACACTTTTCATCTTTCCTTTTTTAAAGCTAGTGCGAAAATGAATTTGTCCTCTAATTTATTAGTTATTCCATGTTTTAGAATGATTGAGGAGAAACAAATGCTTTAGACTTCATTGCTTTTTAATGAGAAATCAAATATACAAATTAAGAGTGCATGTTTTCTTGCTTATAATTTTCTAGAAGGTAATATAAATGAAAATAAAGGAGTATGTGGATGTTTCAGGGTGATTGGTGTGAAGCTGTAAGGACAATGATATTGAGCAACTACTCTGCATGAATTTTAATTACCGGTTAAAGTTATTAGTTCTTGTATTAAGGTTCCAAAACGTATATAGGAAAGAAAATGCAAAGTAATGCACACTGGAAAACATAACCTCACTATGCATACAAAATGATGGGCTCTAAATTAGCTGTTAACTCCAAGATCTTTTTCTTAAGTGGTATCATGGATAGTTCTCTAAAAACATCTGCTCAATGTGCGGTGGCAATCATACAGGCTAAAAGAATGTTAGGAACCATTAGGAAAGATAGACAGATAAGACAGAAAATATCACAATGCATCTATATAAATCCATGGTAGCCCAGATCTTGAATACTGCAAGTAGATGTGGTCGTACCATCTCAAAAACAATATATTGGAATTGGAAATAGTACAGGGAAGGGCAACAAATATGATTAGAAGTACGGAACAGCTTCCATATGAGGTGAGATTAAAAAGACTGGGACTTTTCAACTTGAAAAGAGATGACTAAGGGGGGATATGACAGAAGTCTATAAAATCTTGACTGGTGTGGAGTAAGTGAATAAGGAAATTTTATTCACATAACACAAAAACTAGGGGTGGCCCAATGAAATTAATAGGCAGTAGGTTTCAAACAAAAGGAAGTACTACTTCACACACTGCACAGTCAACTTCTAGGGTTAAAAAAAGAACTAGATAAGTTCATGGAGGACAGGTCCATCGATGGCTCTTTAGCCAGAATGGTCAGAGATGCAACACCATGCTTTGAGTTTCCCAAGCCTCTGTTTGCCAGCAGCTAGGCATGGACAACAGGGGATGGATCACTTGATCTTTTCATCCTCTCTGAAGCACTCATTGGCCACCATCAGAAGACAGGATACAGGGCTAGATGGACCATTGGTCTGACCCCGTATGGCTGTTCTTATGATACCTCAAGGTTTGGGATTGTGACTATCTTGCTGTATTATCTCTTTATTGTTCTAAACATACATATCAAAACTTAATATATGGTTTTAATTGTTGTTTGTATATATTTTGTCTTTCTTTATATAGGAATTAGACATAGTGCTTCTGTCAGCAAATTTCTAAGTTATCTGCCAAAAAAAAACCTAGAGTTTTCAGGTGCCTAAGTAGCCCCAGGAATCACAGTTAAACTTGCCCCCGCTACCAAAATTTGAAATGGTGGCGCTAAATATAGCCCCAAGATTTCACCACTAGTTCCAAAAAGGGCACATTTCGATAGTTAATGGAAGTCTATCAAGAGTTGCCCACCCTTTGGTTTTCACCTCTGCCCAAGGAGGGCTCTTACTGAGGAGTATGGGTACAAATCTAGCCCTTAATCCTAGAAAATCTTCACTACGGGAGTTTTTAATCCCCTAGAAAGTACCACTGAACTGGACTTCCTGCATGAATGAAAACTGATGACATGAAAAATAACTGACAAGATGAGGCCCTTGAGTAATTATCACTTGACTTAGGAAAAGGTACTGTAGACACGTGACTAACACACAAAACTCACTACCAGTTCCCAATCTTAGAAAATGATCTGTGGTACACTGGAAAGGCACTGAGTACATTAGAGGGAAAGAACAAAATATTTAACATATTGTTTTTAAAATGTGTTTCATTTTTAATGCTGATCTCCTTCTGTTCTTTTAAGGTCCTGTCTGATAGGCACCTAGCTTGGACTTCACGGAATGTATCCCAGACACCATCAAAAAGCCACATTTAGAGGAAAAGTGATTCAAAATATTTCCATGCACAATGCATTCAGAAATATTCATTTTTTAAAATAGCATAATGACTTTGAGCTGTACAGTCATCTTCCTTACCTTGCTGGTTTGATCACCTTACTGCTCCCTTTGAATGCCTTTGCCCATCTCCTGTTGTATCAGATTTAAACAACGTCTTCTCCTGCAAAGTGCTAAATCTGCCCTCTGCTTATCTACCCGTGCTGAGCTCCATGTGATACCCTGCCCCCTCCACTCCAGGCCAGCAGTTTGTCAATCTTTCAAACATTTCCTCCATGCTTTCTTTCATGTATCCCCCAACATCCCTAAACTCATCTGAAAGGACCCTCCCGTTTTTAAATCTTCCCTACAATCCAATGTAGGCAGCACAGCGGAAGTGAAATTTGTTGATTTGAACAGACATCCATTTTGTTGTTCCTTTCTCCTGATCTCAGTATACCTGTCATTTCTCTGGGGTACATACTGTCCATTACAGTATGTATGAAAAGTACCAAACCATATTATCGGCATTACCACAAACAATAAGTTGAGATACTTTAATTTTGTTACATTACTTACGACAAAGTTTACCTGACTAACTTATTATGAAAGAGAAGTAGTGACAGCAGTTCAAATTGGGTTCTATTTTGCATTTACAATGGGGGTTCAAACTCCTTTTTGTTGTTGTTTTTTAAAGGCAAAACAGTGTATCCACCCCAAATTTTGAGAATGTGATCTCTGAGGAAACTTGAATTTTCTGAGGATTTAAAAAACTCTATTAGTTTAAGTACTAATCACTTAAAGATTGGTTTTAAAGAAAGAAACTCATGAAAACAAGTATCTCTAAAGAATCTCAGGGTTTTTCAGGTACCATTAATTTGAAAACTACAGACTGTATAAAATCACAAATGTGTACCTAGTAAGAATATCAGGGTCTCCTTAGAATTATATTATTTGTTAATTAACAAAAGAAATTAGCATCATTTATCATAACAAGCTTTCTGTGCTGCATTTAGTCAATGGAGAAAATGATGTAACGTCCATTCTCTAGTGCAATATGCAGATGCTTTGTTGAACAGTTTAGGAGACGAATACAACATGCCTTTTGCCATAGCCTACCTGTAACATCCCCAAGAGCTGAAGCAAAGCATTAATATGGAGCACAGGGAAAATGTTTTGCATATCACAGTCATTCATGTTGTACTGAAGACGATTTTCAACAAAGGAATGGCTACTTTGATGAATACAAGGATTTCTGTGAGATCAGTTTTCCCCAAATATGAGCACGTGCCTAAGAACATAAGTACAGCCATACGGTGTCAGACCAATGGTCTGTCTAGCCCAGTATCCTGTCTTCTGCCACTGGCCAAAGCTTCTGAGGGAATGAAAAGAACAGGCAATCATCTAGTGATGTATCCTGTTGCCCATTCCCAGCTTCTGGCAAACAGTGGCTATGGATGTCTGGAGCATGGTGAACTTATCTAGTTCTTTTTTGAACTCTTATAGTTTTGGCCTTCACAACATTCTCTGGCAAGGAGTTCCACAGGTTGACTGTGCGTTGTGTGACGAAATACTTCCTTTTGTTTGATTTAAACCTGCTGCCTATTAATTTAATCGGGTGACCCCTGGTTCTTGTGTTATGTGAAGGTGTAAATAACATTTCCATCATCACTTTCTCCACACCACTCAACATTTTATAAACAACTATCATATCCCCTCTAAGTCGTCTCTTTTCCAAGCTGAAAAGTCCCAGTCTTATTAATCTCTCCTCATATAAAAGCTGCTCCACACCCCTAACCATTTCTGTTGCTCTTCTCTGTACCTTTTCCAATTCAAATATGTCTTTTTTGAGATGGGGCAATCAGAACCGCATGCAGTATTTAAGGTGTGGGCTTATCATGAATTTATATAGAGGCATGTTGATATTTATTGTCTTATTAGCTATCTCTTCCCTACTGGCTCCTAACATTGTTAGCTTTTGGGGCTGCTGCTACACACTTTGCAGATGTTTTCAGGGACATATCCACATTGACTAAGATCTCTTTCTTGAGTGGTAACAGCTAATTTAGACCCCATCATTGTACATGTATAGTTGAAATGATGTTTTTCAATGTGCATTACTTTGCATTTATCAACACTGAATTTCATCTGCCATTTTGTTGCTCAGTCACTCAGTTTTGTGAGAGCTCTTTGTAATTCTTTGTCGTCAGCTTTGGACTTAACTATCTTGAGTAATTTTGTATCATCTGCAAATGTTGACACCTCACTGTTTATCCCTTTTTCAAAATCAGTTATGACTATGTGAGGGGAGGGATAGCTCAGTGGTTTGAACATTGGCCTGCTAAACCTAGAGTTGTGAGTTCAATCCTTGAGGGGGCCACTTAGGGATCTGGGGCAAAAATCAGTACTTGGTCCTGCTAGTGAAGGCAGGGGGCTGGACTCAATGATCTTTCAGGGTCCTTTCCAGTTCTAGGAGATAGGTATATCTCCAATTATTAACATGGTATAGCATTGATCCCAGTACAGACCCCTGGGCGACACCACTATTTACCTCTCTACATTCTGAAAACTGACCATTTATTCCTACTCTTTGTTTCCTATCTTTTAACCAGTTACTGATTCATGAAAGGACCTTCACTCTTATCCCATGACATCTCACTTTGCTTAAGAGCCTTTGATGAGGACCTTGTCAAAGGCTTTCTGAATCCCTAAGTACACTATATCCAATGGATCAGCCATGTCCACATTTGATGACTTCCCCTGCCCCCCAATAATTGGAATTGATTGGCAAGGCCTGATTTCCCTTTACAAAACTGGAGAAAGGAGGAGAAGGGGTCAAGGTTTTTGGGATAGAGGTGAGGGTGGAATTTGTGAAAGGAAGTACTGAAAGGCTAGCATTCCTGTTGGGGCAAAGTTTAAGGTTGTGGTGCATTGTAGATATGTAGTAAGGCCATGCTAGTGATGAGCTGAGTCTTTCCCAGGATGGGGGACTAAAGGATATGTGCTGTTGGTTGCCTTACCTTTTAATTTCCTTGCTGTTGGGACTGTGTATTAGGCAGATTACATATAAGCCATCCTTAACTGACACACAGCATAATGTCTTAGTGCAATAAATAATGCAACAGCACAAATGTGTTCTGTGTACTTTCCTAACTTCAAAGGGTACTTAAACAAAGACCATCGGCAACTGAATCTCCCTGGCTAAGTACACCCATCAAAATGTGCCCTTAGTCAAAACATGCCTTCCTTACTCTGGGATGAAAAACAAGGGGCAAAAAGGTTGGGAAGAGTCTTGCCATACCTACCAAAATAGGCAGCCATAGATCACTTGACTAGATGGTGGACAAATTTTGACATGGCACCATTTCTGAGAACTAACTGGTAGAGTCTGCACACACTCTTGGAAGGAACGAGCCTCATAGCAGCAGCAGCAGCAGCTCCTGGTCTAACTACAGTAAAGTGCCTAAGCCATGTGCCCTCCAAAATCAGTGTCACTGCAGAGTACAGACTATTTAGGAAGAGGGTAAAATCCCTTTAAGTAAATGGCACTGAAGGAGCCGAAGCCCCTAAATGCCACGGCCTGACCTCACGGCCCCCAGGCTGCAAGGTTAGCCAGGCAAAAGGGAAGAGTTTAAAAGGCCCTTTCTCTGAAGCAGAGCATTAAAACAAAGCTCTCCAGGAACAAACATCCTTCCTCCTGTGTCACTGGTACTCACTTGGAATGACTGGAAAGAGAACATTATCAACAATATCCTCCAAATGTGATGCCTTCACTGCAGTGACTGGACACAGAGGCAGCACTGTCCAACCAAGAAGGGGCAGCCCTGCTTGGACACTGCCTCAGGGGAGGGAGAGAGAGAGAATGGAGGGGCTCACGAGACTGAGGGAGGGTGGGGAAATGCACCCCCAGAAACAAACTTAACTCACCTTCTCCAATAAATCTGAGCATCAGGTTAAGGAGGAAACAGCATTTAAGTGATATCACAATCTGATTTTCTGGTGACTGCCAAAGAATTTCCAAGCCCCATGGAAATTAATCCAATGCCGCTGTCGCGTAGACACTTACTACAGTATTGGATGGGGTTCTTCTACAGGAGCGGCGCCAGGGTTTTTGGCACCCTAGGTGGGGGTCCTTCCGTGCTCCTGGTCGTTGGCAGTAATTCTGCTGCGGGGAGGGGGGGGTCCTTCCACGCTCCCGGTCTTTGGGGCACTTCGGCGGCAGGTCCTGGAGCGAGTTAAGGACCCGCCGCAGAATTGCCAACGACGACCCAGAGCGCGGATGGACCCCTTGCTGCCGAATTGCTACCAAGGGTGGCAAAATGCCGCCCTCTGAAATCTTGGTGCCCTAGGTGACCGCCTAGGTCACCTAAATGGAAGCGCCGGCCTTGTTCTTCTATCACTCTAGTACATCCACCTCTGCGAAAGGTGTTAGCTTGGTCAACTGAAGAACTCTTCCATACATAGTGCTGTCCATACTAGGGCTTATGTCAACAACTATGTCTCCTAGGGAATTTTTCACACTCCTATGCAACATAGTTAGGTCAACCTATGTTTTATATGTAGACCAGGCCTCAGGCTATAGGAAAGAGGCACTGAAAGGCCATGAGCATTACTTTCAGAACAAGAGACTTAAGAGAGAGAGTGGAAGAGAGGTCAGGCCCAGCACAGGGCCTGTGGCAGGGCAGAGTATCCTGGGAGAGGCAGAGGTCAAGCCCAGGGTATCCAGTGAGGTCACAGAAGCTAGAGATTTATAGTTTTTAAGGCCAGAAGTGATGCATTATAATAATCTAGCCTGACCTCCTACATAACACAGGCCAGAAAACTTACCTAGCGATTTCTGCCCCAACTTCTATTTGAGATGGAGGAGACTTCACCTGCAGAAAGTGGGAGAGGAGAGGAGAGCCGAGGAGAGGCTCATCTGTCACTCTGTTCCAATTGTTTTTTCTTTTCTTTTTTGAAAACAGTACCAGCAACTGCCTTGGACAAGTGAGAATTACTTTCAATGGTCCTAAGCACCTGCTGCTCCCCTGGGAGTTAGTGGGATTTGAAGTGCTCAGCATCTTTGAAAATCAAGTCACTTATTTAGGTCTCTTACCTTTAGACACCCAAGGTTGGCCTTGGGCAAGTCACTCAAGCCAAAATTTCCCCCACAATAAGTCACTAACTTGGCTGCCACCTGACTCTGTGGGCCAGATTCTCCAGTCTGTCAGGGCCTCTTTGTGCCTTGTAAGCTGCACAAAGTGCTTTAAAGCAGCCGGAGATGGCCTGCGGAGCACTCACCACTCCGTGGATGTCCAGTGTCTTCTACCCCAGCTGCCCACCCCCAATCCCAGTGTGATGGGAAAGGGGAGGGGACGTGTGAAAGCGATTCCAGCAGTGGGGATTGCACAGGAGCAGATCTCGACTCTGCTCAGTCCTCCCCCGGCATATCTTAGGGTTGCCCCTGTGCACTGGCACTGGGCAGCTCTTATATCAGGGAGCTGTAACTGGCTCCCTACAGCTGCCATTGCTCCTTATGTCTGAGTGCAGCTTGGACATGGCAGACAATGTCTTCTTAACTCCCAGCCAGGACTTGGCTGTTGACCGCAGATCCCAAGAGAACATACACAAAGGGGGAAAATCTTTTGTTGTTTTCCAAGGGAGCAGAATAAACTAAATGATATAACAGGCCTGCTCTTCTACAAACTTCTATGGATTAAAGTATTCATGATATTTTGGGAGAGGAACCTAAACTTTGTTCTGATCTCATGCATAGATATTAAGGGATCTATAGATGCAGGGAAGGATAAAGTAGTGCAAACTCCTCAGGGCTCACAGCGCAGACATGGCCTTACCTGTTCTAAGTAAGACACAAAGAAAATCACACCATTACAGGGAAATTTGCCCACCCATTTTCAGCCTCCACAGGCTCCTCCCCTCTTTGATGTGTGTGTTGGAGCAGGAAGGGGCAGAGGCAGCAAGAGGAAAGGATACAATCGGTGACTCGCCCTCCCTGGATATGTCCATGATGGGAGAAGTGCAGCTGGATGAACTTGCCAAAGCGGCTGGAGTTGTTGTTATAAACTGTCTTGGCATTTCCGAAGGCCTCCAGGATAGGGCTGGGGAAGGAAGACAATCATGGACCTGAACAGCAGCACCAACACCAGTGTGACTCAGACAGGATTAACTTTGCACCAGGTGCATTCTGCCATCTCAGTATTACGTTCACCATAACACAGTGGGGAGAAAACGGCAGGTAAAATAAGCTAGGCAGAGCTGGAGGGGAGAGGCTGGCAGTGTTGGCAAGAGGCAGCTATAACACACTACTAAATAGGCATTAAACACTCGGATTGGGATTAGTTCAGTCAGACCCAGGTTTATGTGGGCAATCAGCACTAGCACTGTTTGGGCCTATCTCACATCCAAAACAACTCACCTTCCTGGCTATGCCTTTATTGCTGTTGGAAGCCAGAGGAGCCAGGACAATAATTTGTTAACAGGATGCACAATACAACACTATGCAGTAGAGGTAAATTGGACTCTTGTTGCCCAAGATTTTCAGAAAGGTCACCAAAGTTTGGGGCAAACCCCTGTCTTAAGAAAACTGCCCTGGGATCTTTAATGTCCATTCAGCATGGAAAAGCCTCAGTTGTTAAGGTTTCAGGCTGAAATCCACACACAGTAACCTGCAGGGATTCTGGTGGTCTAGTGCAGGGGTGCACAAACTATGGGCCATGGGCTGCATCCGGCCCATCAAACCTTTTAATCTGGACCTCAAGCTCCTGGCGGGGAGCAAGGTTGCTAGCTTTCCCCACTCCAGTGCTCCAGCCGAGGAGCAGGGTCGGGGACTTGCCTTGCTCCACGTGTGCAGCAGATCCACGGGGCTCCCAGAAATAGGAGTAGGCAAGGGGCTCTGCATGCTGCCCCTGCCCCAGGCAACGGCTCTGCAGCTCCCATTGGCCGGGAACCACGGCCAATAGGAACTGCAGGGGTGGTGCCTGTGAACAGGGCAGCATGCAGAGCAGCATGGCCCTGCCTACGGAGGGGGGACGGGCCACTGTTTCCATCATCGCCCAGACCCTACACCCCTGAGCCCTCCCCCTCCCACCCCCACCTCAACCCCCTGACCCATCCCTGATCACCTTCCAAACCCTTTGATTCTAGCCCACAGCATCCTCCAGCACCCCGAACTCCTCAGCCCCAGCCCCAGCCCCACCTCCAAGTCTGCACCCCCAGCCGGAGCCCTCATCCCTCCCATGTGCCCCAATCCTCTGCCCTAGCCAGCCCTCCATACAATTTCCATATTGAGATGTGGCCCTCAGGCCAAAAAGTTTGCCCACCACTG
This sequence comes from Gopherus evgoodei, assembly GCF_007399415.2. Lineage (NCBI taxonomy): Eukaryota > Metazoa > Chordata > Testudines > Testudinidae > Gopherus > Gopherus evgoodei. The sequence goes on along the minus strand of NC_044332.1, from coordinate 80,975,039 downwards.
ATCTAGCGGAACTAGTCCCAACCCTTGTTCTCACACGATCTCTGTCTGCGGCCTTGGGCAAGCCACTTCTTTGCCACAACTTCCCTGTCTGAAAATGGGATGGCATAACTACAACACCATAAGGGGGAGAACATTACATGTTTTCAAACAATCACAAAGCGAGAAATATATATGCTAAATTAATTTGCTTTGTACAGATCAATGACTTAGATTGCCATGCTGGAATATGAACCAGTGGAGTTCATAAATGAAGTAGAACATTTATGCTATTATTTACCATTGGAATCGAGTCTCAAGTATACTAAATATGCTCCCAACTGGATTCAAGTCTTACTAGCTTTCCAGCAGCCTCAGCTGGTTCAAACTACCAGGACAACGTTGGGTTATAACTGCAGTGAGCTGCTTAGAGATTTTGATTGTTTCTCTGCAGAACAATATCAATTACACTTCAAGGGGAAAAAGCCAATTTCATTCAAACAGGCAAAATGGGACCAGGATTAGAAATATTCCATTTAATAGTTTAAGCCAGTGGTTCTCAACCAGGCTTACATGTACCCTAGGGATATGCAGAGGTCTTTCACTAGGTACATGAACTCATCTAGATATTTGCCTAGTTTTACAACGTGCTACATAAAAAGCACTAGTGAAGTCAGTACAAATTAAAATTTCATACAATGACTTGTTTATACTATACTGCTCTGTAGACTATACACTTAAATGTAAGTCAAGTATTTATATTCCATGGTAAAAATGAGAAAGTAAGTGATTTTTCAGTAATAGTGTGCAGATACACACTTGTATTTTTATGTCTGATTTTGTAAGCAAGTTCTTTTCAAGTGCAGTGAAACTTGGAAGTACACAAGACAAATCAGACTCCTCCAAGGGGTACAGAAGTCTGGAAAGGTTGAGAGCCAGTGGTTTAACCAATACAAAGATTAAAAGTCCAGTGGGGAAAACAACACAAAGAAAAAGTCAAGGCCACATTGCAGGAATGCTCTGTAAAAGTTTATATTTAACACTAAAACTCATTGTGATTTTTAACAAAAGGATTGCATTATCACTCTGAGAAATATATTTTTTGAATGTGTAGATGATTCCCATAGTCTCACCTGTGCAGTTTCAAAGAAAAGCAGGTTCAGGATTATGAAAAGGTTAAAAAAATAATTATGACCTACAATGTTATTTGAGATCAAATACTGCTGGAATTTGCAGAAAACAGCAGGTTGTCTTGACTTTGGACAAGGTTAGCTATGTAAAGGGAGCGACACTGAAATGCAGGGAAAGCTTTACAAAACCTCAAGCCCTACCTTTATACTTTATCCTTCGAAAAACAGGCTTTAAACAAAGGCAAAAATGAAATCATTTGTACTGCAATAGCACCAAGACAGCCCGTGCAGGACCAGGTTCCTCTGTGCTGGGCGCTGCACAAACACACCAGGAAGTGTGGTCCCTGCCCCGGACAGCTTACTAACTAAGTCCTGATCCTGCTAATATTTACACATAAGTAACTTTACACACAAGTAGTCCCACTGGTTCATCAACACTGCACATGCACAATATTATACACATACATGTTTGCAGGATCAGGGTTTAATCTAAAACAAAATGACCATGACAAACAGAAGGGGAAGGGAGGACACGGGTGAGGATAATAAGATCACATGGTTACCACAGTTATATTATTCAGGTTAATTACCAGTTTGACAACCCTGATGGTTGTAAATAATCTGAATTTAAATAATAATAGTAATTCAATCAAATCAGCTCTCTCCAACTGCAGCAGCCACAAGTGCTCACTGCAGAGCTGATTTCTAGCAGGGACTATGGCAGAAGTGGTTCTGGAGGAAGAACTTGAAGGAGCAGAGGGGAGTGGCTATACAGTTCAGCTCAGGGAGGCATTCCATGCATAAAGTGCAGCATGGAAGAAGGTGCAGAGGCATTTGTGGGAGACTGGACAAATAGTCATTTAAGGCTGCCATTATTAGTGAAGCAGAGAGAATGGGGGAGGCAACACAGTGAGAGACAAGCGTAGATATGTATGTGGAACAGAGTTGTGAAGGGCCTGGACGGTATTTGCATTTGATGCAGTGGAGAACAGGAAGCCTATGCAGGGCAGGAATTAAAAGGGGTGAGGGTGACAAAGTGACAGGCTAGGAGGATGATCTTAGATGCTTCATTCTGAAGGCACCAGAGATCGGTGACAGGCAGGCCTGAGCAGAGAAGGCAGCAGTAGTAAAGACAGCAGAGGAGGAGGGTCTGGAACCAAAGTTTTAGCTATATGGAGAGAGAAAAAATATTGGATTTTGGAAATGTTGCAAAGGAAGCAGCTGCAGAATTTAGACACAGTCTGGATAAGATGACTCTCAGATTACAAACCTGAATGGCAGAGAGGATGTATTGTCAACAGTGACAGAAAACGGGGGAGTGATGACAGTTTCTAAGGAATGATCAGGAGTTTGGCTTTGGCCATGTTAAAAAGTGGACAGTGAGAAGTATCCAGGAGAAGATGTCAGAGAAACAGACAAAGATATGGGACTGGACTGAAGGAGACAGATCAGGAACGGAGAGGTAGATCTGTGACACATTGGCTTAGAAATGAGAGCTGAAGCCGTGGGAGCAGATGAGGTCACCCAGAGAGAAGGGTAAAGGGAGCAAAGAGGAGTGTGGCCAAGGACAGAGCACTGTGGGACCCCATGAACAGTGGGAGAGGGAAGGAAGAGGACCCACCGAAAGAGATGCTGAAGGTGCAGCCAGTGAAGTAGGAGGAGAACCAGGAGAGGACGGAGTCGCAAAAGCCAAGGGAGGACAAAATGTCACGAAGGAGGGTATGATCAACAGTGTCAAAAGGAGCAGAGAGGTCGAGGAGGATGAGGATGGAGTAGAACCCCTGGGAAAATAAAATAAATATTAGAGAAAACATCAACAACCTGTTTTATGAACCTTTCAAAATCCTCTAGCACTCGATTTCTTTCATGGAGGAAGAATATCAGTTTAACAAAGAAGCATCTTCATGTAAAAATCTCAAAACTAGAAACATTATGCTGAAGTTTCAATAAACAAGTACAAATCTGGATATTTTCATACATTTTCTCTGTCTTGGAAATCAAGTTTCCTGAAGAGACCAAGCAAGCAATAGGTAAATGTGAGAGATACGTTAACATTTCTAATGAAGAAGCTAAAATAGGGGAACACAACAAACAAGAACATCACTGCAACTAACCCAGCTGGGCTAAGGAAGTTTTCAGAGACTAGATTTCTGGAAAAAATACAAAGCATGAACTTCACAAAAAGCAAGTAAACAAGATTACGATAACATTACACCACACAGGAGAGCCTTTAATATGAGCGAGTCTGAAATTGAAATTTAACAATAGCGTTGCTGGCTTTCTGCATGCATTAGCCCAGTTCCTCAGCCCCACTAAGGTTATTCCGTGCCACTGGAGTAGCATAAAAAGGTGACCCTCAAGCTGTTTTGTGGGTGCTGCTGAGAATTCTCCAGCCTCAGGCAGAGGGGTATGACAGCCATTTGGAGGCTAGAGAGGGCACAGCCTGAATGCCACACACAACACCGATGTTCAAACAGGAAAAGGGTCCCTAGAGGGCATTCTAGCTGGCACAGGTTAGAGAAGCCGGTAACTGATTTAATTTGAGCTGGAGATTGGATCAGCTCCCAGCCAAGCCCCAGGTCACAGGAAGCACAAAAGTGACTTAGAACCACCTTTTCATCTGTCCCCATCAATAGCAAAGATATGGGGACACAGTTCACCACAGCAGAGGGGTCCACATAGGTCTGAGGCAGACTCGCATATAGCATGGAGCTCAGCACAGCTGAGGACTGTTCCCATCATATCTCGTCTGGGGCTCGTTCTAACTGGCTACCAGGGAGAAGGAAAGGAACTAACCACTAAGGCCATAAGGGACCATTATGGTAATTTATCTGACTTCCTGCATAGTACAGGTCACAAAACCTCGCCAAGGATTCCTGCACTGAGTCCATTACTTCTGAAGAGGGCTGTTCCCAAGGGGGCATGGGGCCCAGGACAATCCCCCCATCTGCCCCAGGCCCCGCTCCCACTTCAACCCTTCCCCCAAACCCCCACCCTGTCTCTTCCCTGCTTCCGCCCCCTTCCCCAAGAGACACCGAGAGCCAACTGCTTCCTGCCGGTGAGTGCGGACCTGAACCCCGCTGCAGGTACCAGGCCCCTTACTAACCGCCTCAGCCTGTCTGCCTCTCCCCCAGGGGCCAGCCTAGTGCCCCCTGCACAACATGCACACAGAGCCATCCCTAGGTACGGCGATTCAGGGTGGCCGCCAGGGAGCCCCCCAAAAGGTGGGGCCCAGGGTGACCACCCCGATTCGCCCTACCCTAGGGACTGCTCTGCTTCTGGCTGAGCTACAGTGTGTCTTTTCGAAAGAGATTCCCAGGCTTGGTTTAAAGACCAATTAATGGAGAATCTGCCACACTCCTGAATAAGTTGTTTCCATCATTAATTATCCTCCTTGTCAGAGATGTGTTCCTTATTTCTAATCTGACTTTGTTTAGCTCCACTTTCAGAAACTAGA